>NC_045170.1:7655421-7717921 GCF_900700415.2 Clupea harengus | reverse complement strand
ATCAGTATCTACTTATTTCATTGGTCCTTTAAGTCAATTACAGAATGAGCAGTATCTACTTATTTCATTGCTCCTTTGGGGATTAGATGGGTAGATGAGATTTGTTATATAACCTTTGGAATTTATGTAAGGACTCTATTGCTCTAAGGGGTCCATTGCCATGAAGTTAGTGTGAGTAAAAATAATGTATTTTATGAGTTTACCACCACACAAGTATTGATAGATAAGACACTGATAGATGACACATTTGTTGAAAATAATTAAACAATGTGATAAATGCACAAATACTAGAGCACAAGTGTATTAACAGTATGTGTCATCATTTCTGAATATGTTAAAAACTATCCTACGAAAAATCATTCAAGACAACCAATTACACGAGTCTGACAAGTCATGAATATTCAAACTGCCTCGTCAGAGGAGATACGATTTCACAGACAATTTCTCGGACCCTCCCCTGGAGCTGCATCTTAAGAAGACCGTTTCCCCATGGGGTGAACTACATCGATTGCTATCACAAGGCACAGGAGTCATGGAGGGAGTCGTTCCTCCAACATCTCTGTTAAAACTCTGCTGACTTCCTGCTTTCAGCTGTGAGAAACCCCAACACACCATCCCATCCTCTTTGCTGGTGATGCACCGCAGGACAAAATGGAAGCAAACAACACAAGAACACTAGCTACCCTCGAACACTGCCTCTTCCACTTCTGTCATTCCCCCCCCCACACACACTCTCTCTCTCTGCCAATGCCACTCCTGTCTCTGCATCTTCAACAGTTCGGTGGCTTCCATCAGTGAATGTATTCCTGCTGGGCTGTTCCCTCCAGACACATTCTGGCAAAAACACACCTACACACACACACACACACACCTACACACACACACACACACACACACACAAACACACACACACACACACTCTTTAGCAAAAAAACTCCTCATTTCAGCCATCACACTCGAACACACCACTCACTCAAGCAGAGCAGCCCACACCAGCCCTTGGCCCTGGTTGCTTCTTCAGTGGCGTGGCTAAGCTGATCCTGGAGCAGCCCACACCAGCCCTTGGCCCCGGTTGCTTCTTCAGTGGCGTGGCTAAGCTGATCCTGGCTCCAGTGAGAGAGACTGGGGAGGCGATGGGACCCACTGCAGCAGTTAGGAACACAGCGACCGCAGACCCGCGGGCCAGATGGAGGCGGCGCCGGATTCTCCCCATCTGGCAGACAGCAGGTGGTTGTGTAGAGCTCCACATTTGTCAGCCTCACCTGGGCCCCGTCAGGCCTCTGCAGCACAGTACTACCATCACTAATGAGGCTCGGGAGGAGGTCAGTTAGGGAGACTCGTCCCACCTCTCTCACACACACACACTAGATAAGCACACACAGATACAGCCCACAAACACATACTGTACACACACACACACACACACACACACTACATAGGCACACACAGATACAGCCCACAAACATATACTGTACACACACACACACACACACACACACACACACACACACATATATAACACACACATATATACGTACACCCACAAATGCACCTTGTGCATACCAACCAACATACACAAAGCCCTAGCATATATAATACATACTCATCAAGTCCATTCCCCAATGAACTCATTGCTGTATAGCCTACTTGCATACTGCTAACACATACACACACTGCGACCCCTATCCAACACAGACACACACACACACACACACACACACACACACACACACACACACACACACACACACACACACACACACACACACACACACACACACACACACACACACACACACACACACACACACACACACACACACACACTCCTACGTATCCTCACCCAAACAGCAAACATAAGCTAATGAATTGAGGGCAGAATTAGGCCGCGAGGCACTGCTAATGAGTGTTTAGAAGCTGCGGCGCTGGACGCCTCTCAAATGAGCTCCCCTTGGACACAACACGCTTTACAAACCACCCAGACAGATACAAGGGAACCCACATGCACACATACACTAACACACATACACTAATCTCAACACATACATTCACATAGACATTCTTCAACGCACACAAAAATGTTTCACATAATGGTCAAAAAATGATGAAAAAAACGGTATATGTGCTCCTGGGCACATGTGACAAGTCTGGGGGCTCCAATTAGTGTGTGGGGTGATGCTTTTTAGGGTTTATGTGTGTGTATGGATGTTAGTATCACAATGTGTGTCTCTGTGTCTCTGTGTGTGTGTGCTACCAGTGGCCTGACTTGGATGCTGAGCCAGATTGCCTTCATTTGGATTTAATTTCACTGCAATGTCCTTCACTTTGACTTTAATGTAAATGTACCTTTTCAGCTATCTCTGTACTGTGCTTCATATCCAGGAAACGTATTGTGAAAGCTGATATTGTTTCTTTTACCCGCATGCAAAGTTAAGGGATATCGCATTACTATAGCGGTGTGCAAAAAGTACTATATATATTTTCAGATATTCTAAAAATGTTCCTGCCTCAGTGTTCTGAACTGTGTGTTACGGTATATATATATATACACATGTATAGATGGTATCTATATCTATCTATATATATCTTTCTATATATATACGTATATATACAGTATATATAGTAATATAATACCTACAGTATATACACATATTATATATAATTATATATATTATATTATTATATATATAGATACCATCTATACAACAGATTTTCAATTAAGACACAGGACGATATGTTCTGAAGTAAAAATTAGATTTGGTCAAATTTTGAGCTGTGAACTGTTTACTTAGTAGCTTTGTTTAGTCTTGAGGAAATGCTGCATCAGTTGAGGAAATGTGTCTGATTCAGTGACTTCTGAATGAAACTCTTACAGGAGAAGATCCTCCTGAGGTGCTCACACACACTTGTCTCTCTTCCTCCGTCTCTCTCTTCCTTATTCTCACTCCCTCGCTCGCTCCCTCTCTCTCTCTCTTTCTCTCTCTCTCCCACCACTGCCCTCTCAGTCTCCCACTCATTCATCTCGTATCTTCCACTGATGTCTGCGCTCATTTGTTCCTGCTCTGTCTTCGGCTGATGTCTGCACTTCCTGCTACTGTGTCTTTCAGAGATGTCTCCCTTCTCTTGTCGGTACTCCGTCTTCCCCCCTGATGTGTGTGTGTGTGTGTGTCCTGATCCCATCCTCCTCCCCTCCTCTGATGTCTGCTCTCATTTACTCATTTTTCACTCCTGTCTTTTCTGGTTGGTTTGCACCATGTCCCCGGCATGCCTGTGCCCACTGGATGGAGTGTGTGTGTGTATGTGTGTGTGTGTGTGTGTGTATGTATGTGTGTGTGTGTGTGTGTGTGTGTGTGTGTGTGTGTGTGTGTGTGTGGGTTTGTGTGTGTGTGTGCCTGTGCCCACTGGATGGAGTGTGTGTGTGTGTGTGGGTGTGTGTGTGCGCCTGTGCCTGTGCCCACTGGATGGAGTGTGTGTGTATGTGTGTGTGTGTGTGTGTGTGTGTGTGTGTGTGCCTGTGCCCACTGGATGGAGTGCACACTTGGACAACAGTCAGGCACACAGGGACTCTGAGGCAGGGGTGGAGTCTGGAGTCTGTCTCTGTCCACCGCTGCTCGCCTACCCAACTCCCCTACACCCCTCAGGGCTGCAGCAAACCCCAGCTCTCCAACGCCAACACACCGCCTGACAGATCAAACCCCAGCTCTCCAACGCCAACACACCGCCTGACAGATCAAACCCCAGCTCTCCAACGCCAACACACCGCCTGACAGATCAAACCCCAGCTCTCCAACGCCAAAACACCGACTGACAGATCAAACCCAGAGCTCGGGAGGGAGGCATTTTCTCGATGAGCTCTGCGATTCCTGCACCCTTTTCCTATTAGGAAAATTTAAATTCCACTTACGTCTGTCTACACATACCTCTCTTATCACCTCCTCCCTGTCGGTAGGGGAGGTGTCTCCAGGGGATTTCCAAATCCCAACCCTTTTTTCAGTCTTCTGCGGAGCGTTTCAGGACCCGGGCCAGCTACCTTGCCAACCATGCATTCTGTGCTCGCATAGACCTCGCTCATCACGACACCGAACTCATGAAAAATCAGCTCAAGCCCCAAAACACTGGCTCGGAAACCCAAATCTCAGCTCAGGCACTGAACATGCCATCCCGCTGTTCACAGAAGCACACTCACACACCCACTTGCTTTAACTACAAGCTGAAATATGAATTCCACTTTAACAGACACCAAACATTATTACCGTCTGGCATTCAGAGGCAGCATTGCGGAAAAAACCTTCTCTGTGCAGCAACGATAAGACACAGAGCCACAGAAAGACAGAGACAAACACACCGACACACTAACACACACACACACACACACACACACACACACACACACACACACACACGCACAGAGAGAGAGGCATACACACACAGGGGAAAACAGAAGTCTGTTTATCATTTCTCGTGTTTAAATATTCCATGTGTTTCTGGCTCATCTGCCACTGACCACATACTGAGAACAAAGACCAGCCTTTTCTTTCCTTTCCTTTCCCCGTCACAGAGACATTACAGCAGAGCTCAGAAGCCCGACTAAAATGAAAGGTAATTATTAATGCAGAAGGGAATGGAAATGGACTTGATGAAGCTGCCTACGACAATCCAGCAGACACCGAGGAGACTTCAGCTCCTGATCTCAGCACAGATTGCTGAACAGTCTGAGCTCTCCCCCAAACACCATCCCCGGAATCAGAGCAGCTGGCATGACTCTTGAACTTCCTGTTCCATCCAGCAGGAATGAGTGCTGTCTTCTCCTGCCCTTCGAAGGACTGTTCCACCTCGAACTTCTGTTAAGCCCTGGTCAGACACTTATCATTTAAGTGTGTGGACACACACGATTTCACACACGTGTAACACGTATAACACACGCACTTACACACACGTGTAACACGTATAACACACGTGCTTACACACATGTATAACTCAGGGCCTGCACTGTAAAATCTATATGTAGCACAGAGGACATAGCATGCTATAACCCTGTTATAACCTAAGACCATCATTTCTCAAAAGCAGCAATGCAGAAAATGGCTTTAAGGCAGCCCTGCATATGTTGGGCTGAATTAATTATGACTGTCCCACACGCTACATGAACACATGGGAATCCAGCCCTGGTCACTCTTCTGAGGTCCTTTATAACTACTTCAGTTGCATGTCACTTAGTTGCTTGTCCAGTATCTCTGCGTCTACTCCATGTTCACAGCGACCGGAACTCCCTTGTCCAGTATCTCTAGTAAGATGTACCTCCAGTCAGGGCATTTGGCAATCTACTCTGGTATTAGCAAAGACATCCAGTGGAAAACGGTAGCCACAAAGCATCTAACCATAACATCCCTCTCTGGCAAGGTGAACTTGAAGATGAAGCCGAGTAAGAGATCTGAACTACATGTAACTTGAAAGAGCGCTGGACCAGCTCCCTCTCGCAGTGGAGTTTCCCTCTGCGGGTCTCATGAGTTCAGTGTGTCAGTGTGAGTGAGACAGAGAAAGAGAAAGAGAAAGAGAAGAGAAAGAGAAAGAGAGATAGAGTGAGAGAGAGAGGAGACAAAATGACAGGAGGGAACCAGCGGAGGGGCAGACAGCGAGACAGGGAGGCGTTGGACTGTCTGTTCTACATCCTTTTCCGTCCGTGTCGTCCTCCTCTCGTGTGTCAGTCAGACGCTCTGTTCCCCTGTCGAGCGTGAGTGTGATCACCTGGCCGAGGCACTGCCCTGTCAGTCAGCATACCGCTGCTTTACTGAGCAACGAGACCAAAACCCTGTCAGATGGGTACTCTACTGAGGGGGATGGGTGGTGGTGGGGGGAGTGGAGAGTAGAGTAGAGGCAGAGTCAATTAACCTGTCAGGAGATACTGCAGCCTGGCCCAAGGGGTTACCCAGGCAACAAAAACCAACGGTCGGGGATTTCAAAACGTCACTCTGGAAATGAGGAAGTGCAGCTGTGTGTGTTTTGTGGATGTTATCTGTCATTGTGTGTGTGTGTGTGTGTGTGTGTGTGTGTGTATGTGTGTGTGTGTATTATCTTTAAGACTGTGAGTATCCATGTGACATCAATACAGAATACAGACAAAATATACCAATATATTTCTTAAAATGGGCATGGACTTGGTTTTTATGCTCGCAAATATTTCCACATTCATTTTCTGACTCAATAATTCAAAACTCCCTGACAGACATTTGGTACACACACTCACAGGCACACACACACACACACACACTTGTGCATCCTGCTCTGCCCTACAGGCAAGATATATGGTGGCAAGATAATGCAGCCAGTCACATGCACACACAGACTAGATAATGTGACCAGTCAGGCATATTATGCACACAGCTCTTGCCCCTCATGGAGAGTGCTACTTGTATACAAATACGGCTAGTGTTTGTATGAGACAATTTTATTCTATTTTTATTTTTATATCTTTCTCTCATTAAAATATTGTGTGTATGAGAGGGCTGAGTGTGTTTGTTAGTGTTTGGGGGTGTGTACGTGGGTGTTCATCAGTTCCACATACATAATGCGCAGTCAGCACGGGATACAGACTCAGTGGAAGGCAGTTACTTCTGATTGCCCTAATTAAGAGAGTTCGTTAAGCTCACTCTTTTCTCCCTGGGGGGTGTGGCTTGCTGATGAATAAACACGATGCATCACCACAGAGAAACTAATTATCCACATTTACACCTGCAGACCCACACACACACACCACAATCAACCTTCACGCATACATCACTTACACTCACTCCTACATACACTTATCCGTCACACACAAATCATACTCACACACCAACAAAATTCAGATTTGTATCACAAGCATTGGCACAGACACACAAAGAGTGTGCATGCATCCGTGTTGTTCACAAACTTCCAAAGACATTAAGATTATACACACACGCAGGAAATACCTCACACACACCTCTACACCTTAAACATAACCTGCCTCCAAAAACATAAAAGCACAGTAACACAAAAAAACCACAAGCACATTAATGTGTCTAACGTACTCAATTCACACATGTAAGACTCGGGACTGGTGTCTCCCTGCCTTCTCTTCCCGGCATGGTTACAGTATATAGACAGTTTCAGCACCATGGACAGAGACACATGCAATCAGAGCGGGACTCCAGGCTCTGCGGGACTCTATCCGGGTAGATTAAAGAGCAGGTCAAGGCATTATCACCAAAGCCTCCGCACACTATGGGCCTTCACATGTTTGCATGAGGCGACTGGGTGGGAACCACAGTATTACTGTTAATGAGTGCCAGCATCACTGACCGCGTAGCGCGGTATGACATCCTCTCCGATCTCTCACGGTGGGGTCGCGCATTCCTTCTTTTTCCCATCGCCCCCTTCATCGATCAATAGGCTATGACAGAGCTGTCCTGTGGCGGGAGATGAGTGCCAGGACAGGGAAGCACGGCCTTCTGCTGACTATGCCGTCCATTGACCAGATGCGTGTGAGGGCCAAGGCACACAGAGACACCCCAGTCCAGATCCAACACACAGCGTGCTCGCAGCACATCATACAGGGCTACACTCACACACGCAGCACGAGCCCACCACAGAACACAGAGTTTCAATCACACACACTGAGAGCATGAGAGAGTCACTGATGGGCAACAGGACTTCAGACAGGTGACACACACACACACACACACACATACACACACACAGACACTTACCGCGCTGCTCGGGATCTCCGCGGGACGCCGCTCAGGAGAGGTCCTCCTCAGTGAAGAGGCTGGTGTGTGCGTGCGTGAATGTGTACTCGCGTGCGTGTGACCACAACAAAGATTTGTTTTAATTGCTTGCAGAGATTATTATTGTCGAGTTCCAATAATCTTCACATCGAAGAGACCTGACTCGATGGGTCGAACTGATGTGTAATAAAATTATTAATATTGCGTGATAATGGCCGTGTGCCTATTTATAAATATCAAAGATTTTTCTGGAAACTAAACATTTAATCGAAACCGGGACTGAATCAGCCAATAACAGTCATTATATTTCAGTCGAACAGACAAAGTTGTGCAATTTTTATGTGCTGAGAATACAGTTGTGCCTCGGTCAATGTATTGCTCAGTTGAAAATCACTGACATCACACACACAATATGGAGCTCACGGGGAAACGAAAAGCGTCTCCAAGTTGGATTTCATCGGAAATGTTCACGCGCTGTCAGTGACAAGCCTAATACACACATTCTACTAGCAGCTAACGATTATACTCACACACTCCAAACGCCCATGAAAATCCCGTTTCCCAATGGCTACGACTAGCAGCGAAAAATAAATAACAACTAACGGTAGCGGTGCTTTTTTTTACTGTGCTTTATATGAATAATCCGTATAGTCCAATTGTGCTAAATGTTTGTAGCCTGAAGCATAAGAAAAATGCAACGTAAATGTTGTCAGATGATGATACGATTACAAAAAAACCCACAGCATCTACACACGGACGACGACAGCGACAAACGGTACACCTCCCTCTCTCCTCCCTTCCTTCCTTCTAGCTCTCCCATCAGTCCCTCACTCACTCACGACGTCACAGGGGCGAGACGCAACGTTAACTCTTCCGCGGCGCTCTCGCCCGCTCTCATCTGCAGTAGCCTCGTCTCAGTTAAGATACAATCCACGAGGACAGCGACGGTAGAATGGTGGGAATTAGAGTGCTGATTGGCTGCCGGAGAGACAGATGGTGCGCGCATATCCTAGATAAATAGTAGACCACCCCACCCCCGCCCACCCCTATGCCGCGCGGATGGTTTGCTGAGCGCAGCCAATGGAAACCAGTTCTTTTTCGTTTTCTACCCTCTTGTGTGTTGTCAAGTTGATGTATGTAGGCTACTCACGCTTCGAGTGTAGCCTAATATACTTATTTCTGCAGCAACATGACGCTGTTGTCGCTTCTCGTTGAAATTCCATTAGAGGGGAGACAAGGATCAGCGCTGCCGGACTTGCTGTTGTCGCTGCGGGATTATCCCTTTTATTATTCATTATTTCAGCGGTTTCCGTGCAAAAGCCATACATGGTGAGCGGCGCACGGAATCCCATCACTCCGAGCTTTGCAGGGGAAGAGAGTGGATGAGTCATGCTGGCTGAAACAGAGAGTTCAGGCCACAGGCATGGGAGGGGGCCACCGCGCATGGAAATGAATGGATACATTTCACAGAGGTTGACAGCCACATGGAAAAGAATATTTGAAAAACCAACCCTTCAATTGTATGAGAGCAAAACAGCACCCATAGAAGAAATTATGAAATAAATACAGCAACACATTCAAAGTTCAATCTATCAAATATTACATCACCATACTCATATGCCAGTTTAAAACTTTATTTCATTCTAACTACTGTCCATAGGCCATCATGACCAAGTCAAGTGCATAATATGCTGCAGGCCCTCTTATTAACATAGTGATACCTGTCACTGTGTGATATAGCAAGACCAACCGGTTTCACAGATGAAAAAGATCTAGCCAGTTTTGCCAGAAGACAAGTTCATTTCCTGGTGAAATAGTGTGCAGGTCACAGAGCCTGCAAGGACCCCTGAAGACACAACCTGATCCTGCAGACATTTGTCATTTCCAAATGGAAAACTTCCAGACATTCCCAACTAAACAGTGATTGATTTCACTGATTTCATCAGGAACAAACATATGATATCTGAAACTTAGGAGCTGAAGGGATATGATCAATAATACTCCCTTGAGTATTACTGTGTCCTCAAGTTCTTTTAATATTCACATTTTTACACATAATTGTACATGTACTATTTTCGAACATTTATGAATGAGTATGTTAGCTAGTGAACTAATTGTTTCTATAAAGAGCGAAATTGAAAATATACTTTTGAAATAAGGCATGAAAGGGATTTACAGGAGAATATAATCCATGTGTAAGTATGTTGGGAAAGACATTCATTTACATCTATCTTCTTGCAGTATACCAAAGCATACATTGAATATTACATTTTTTATAATAAAGAGCACATATTTTGGAATATTTTCAGAAGAAGTCGAATTTTCCCAGCTCTGCATTAATTTGGATAACTGCTTTGTCAAACATCTTAAGCCCTGTGGGATAAGGCTTGTGTATTCAGCTGGGTGTGTAAGAATGTGTAGTTGAGGAAGCGTGTGGATAATGTACATTTGTGTGACTGTAGATAAAACAGATTTTCATCTAAATTTCTAAATAATTGTCAGGTTGTGATCCGTGTGCAGGCTGCAACACGGTTGAACAGATATCCTTGTCATGACATTAACTGGATGAATACAAACACTCTGTTGCTACTGATACCTCAATCCGTTTGGCGCTGAACAACAAATCTACCAGCATGTTCATGGCACTTGAGCTGTCAGCTTTGAGGTAGCTGGCCAAGCGTGCCCGGAGCTGTTTTGACTGTCTGGCTGACTGGCCTGGGGTAATTACAATTGCTGTCTGTAAAGCAAATGTTACAATGGACACTTATAGATGTTATAATGGACAACTGGCTATACCATCACCTGTCACAATAGCCGTCGGTTTCCTTTTGTGTTGGCCTTTCACCTGGCATAGTCAAGGTGGTTTATAAACTAATATAATAAACTAACAGCTAAGGCCCCATGGTTCACTGGCATGTCCTTGACCAGAAATGTGTACACGCATGGTAATATAGCTATGCAAACACACACACACACACACACACACGGTAATATAGCTATGCAAATTAATCTTCTTCATGACAAGTAGCCAAACCACTACATGGATGTCCTGAAATTCCTCGTAGAAGAAAAGAAAGCTTGACTTCACCTCCGCAGTCCTCTCCTCTGCTCTCTTCTCTCGTCTGGTGTTGCCATGAACCCACTGGGTAATCTGGTTTATCACCGTCCTCTGCTCTGCTGCATATTCACTCACATCAATCACCAAAACAGGCCTCGGCCGTCAGCGCCGCTCACGGCACAGCTGAGCCATAGGAGGGGCCCTAGTACACACAGAGAACACTCTAGAACCAGGATGAGAGGAACGCCACAGAACACTCAACAACCAGGATGAGAGGAACGCCACAGAACTCTGCCTTCGATAGTGTGTGTTCAGCCACAGAACACTCTGCCTTCGATAGTGTGTGTTCAACAGCCTGGACTGGGCATGGTGAGGCACACTAAATATGTCCATTCTTCAGTCTCTCTCACTCTCCTTCCACGGAGCATCCGATATTCACACAGCAAGACATTACTATCTGAGGTGGAAAATTGAAGTCCACAACTCAATAATAGCCTATCTAGTCCTTCCATCTCTCGGTTCAGCGTAGCTGTCATGTTCCTCTCCTCTCTCGCTCCCTCAATTTTTTTTATTAACTCCCACCTCACGGGCCTCTGATGTAATCACTGTCTATCAACACTTCACCTCCTCGCCCCATTGTCCAATTTTCATGCTCTTCACTAACGCTTTTCTCTCCATCCACCCTTTGCCCTCAATCCTTTCCCCCATCGCTCCTTATGCTGTCTTCCCCTTCTCTCTCGTGGCTTACACTCAGGTCTGTATCTCTATTTGAATAGCTGAAGCCCACTAAGGGAGGGAGGGAAGTCTTCTCTCTTTCTTTTCACTGATGACCAGTCTGATACTCTTTAGCTCTCCTCGCCGTCCTTTCTGTCCCTCCTAATTGAATCTGTCTCTCACTTCCCGTCACTCAGCTGCATCCTCTCGCCTCTCCCAGTCTGGTCCTTCTAAGTAACTTCATCCATCACCCCCTTCCCATCTGCCACCACCCCGACCTGGCTCCTAACCCGCACCTCTCTGGCTGAAATTGCTATCGTAATCTCTGCCTGGATGTTCCATCACTGCTTGCTTACATCGAGGGTCGGTGCTCTGTTGCAGTTATTTTCTCACAGTTTGTGCGTGTGTGTGCGTGTGTGTGTGTGTGTGTGTGTGTGTGTGTGTGTGTACGTTGTGTGTTCCTTTCCTCATCGGAGTGGTTTGTGACCAAGTCTGAGCGTTTCCCTGTAAATGGTGGCAAGCCCTGCTCCATTAACCTCCATGTTGGGAGAACCTGCACAGTAGTTTTTTCTCATTACTGTTAACAAAGCGTGGAAAAGATAACCCAGGAGGCTAAGTGGGGGTTGTTCAATAAAAGTTTTAATCATCTGCTACTCAATAAATTACATCATTAATAAGTTACCAGTCAGTCAGCATTGTTCACCATTATAATACATCACCTGTAGGCAGATACAGCAGAGGTGTATGTACAGGACAGTGGGACAGAGACAAGCAGTATGTACAACAAGGGCTGTACAGAGTGAAGGGTGTGGTACTATGGACAGAAGGGTTGCTAAGGAAGGTTGCTAGGATACGCTCAGTGTGTGAGGGGCAGTGGGATATGGACCGAGCAGGAAAGGGGTGACAAAGCAGACAGTCAGCGGAGGTCAGCAGAGTGCACGGACACAAGGAGCCTAGGAAGCAGATGGGAAGACATGAGGTGGGTGGATAAGACTAATCCTGCATCAGGACTTAAGGGCCACTTCTCCAGCAGGTCACATGACCGGTGACTTAACAAGCAGCTCTGTCAAAAGTGTCAAAGTCAGGATAATCACTGCTGAGAGAGAGAGAGAGAGTGTGCACTATGGTACTCCATCATTTAATAAGACTTTAGTAAAACAGCCACCCTATGCCAGCCACAACTAGACCATTCACCTCAGGCCAGACACTTTGGCACTTGGGGATCAGGAGAGGGGCAGAGGGGGCAGGTAGGGTTTCAAAGGGGCAACATGGTGGGGAAGAGATGACGGGTGTGAATGGGGGGGAGCAGTGGGATGGATGGAGGAGGAGAAAAGTCAGGATAAAAAGGGGCGAGAAGAGGTAAAAAAATAAAAATCCAGCGCATGCCTCTCAGACAGTAAAATATACTGTATCCACAAAAGAAAAACAACAAAATCATCTCTTCTCCCTCTGGCTCCAGCAGAGTAAACAGCAGAAACGCAAAAACTCAAAAAACGCTCTCACGTCCGACCAAAAATGGCACATTAACGTCAGTAGTCTCGGGGCTCCAGCGAGATGATTCAGGACTGCTGGGATTACTGCGTAGGCAGCAGAACCATGACATCATCTGTCTCCGGCAGATCCTTTGATCATCAGCATCTTACAGATACAGAGTGTGTGTGTGTGTGTGTACACAGCATCCAGTGAAGTAGAATTGTGTTAGCGTCGTGCACTCCGCCAAGTAATACACGCGCCACTTAGTATGTGCTTGTGTGTGTGTGTGTGTGTGTGTGTGTGTGTGTGTGTGTGTGTGTGTGTGTGTGTCAGTGTTTGTCTGTGCGTGTGTTTAAATGAGACAAGCCTCGGAAGAGTCACCTTCAGTCTTCCTGCATAAAGTGCTGCATTAGTGTTGCAGTGAGAAGATGCTGGAACAGGGAAGAGGATTGGAGGGGTTGGTGGGTTTGATGCTATTCTTATAAGCGGCTCCCGGATGTGCGATGGTGTCTGTTTTCAATGATGGGACGATCACAGCGACCTTTTAGACCAGCCTGACCTTTCTGCCTCCTTGTCTGCAGAAGAATCCCCCATCCCCACCACCACCCTCCTCAGACACTGATATCTGTGTGGAATATGAAACCACCACTGATAGGAAGGACTTCACATTCCCCACACATTTTAAAGTGCGTTTTTAATAGGCGTCTCGTGAGTGTGTGTGCGCGCGTGTGTGTGTGTATGTGTGTATGTGTGTTCTAGTGGCAAAGAGCGCAAGCGATAGAGAGTATTAGCCATACCGTCAGTGATGTCACATGATGAAGGTTGACACACACACACAGATTTGTTCCTGACAATCAAAACTGAAGGTTTATGTGGAGAGAGAGAGAGAGAGAGTGTGTGCATCTGCATGCGAGTGAGCAGCGGTGAGTAGAGAGCAGAGGATGACATCACTTCCTCCAGCTGAAAGCAGCAGATACTTGCAACTGTCCTTTAAAGGTTGTGTGTGTAGAGCGAGTGGAAAGGTGTTGGAAGCTTGTGAATGTAGTATTAACATGTCTGCATGTGTGAGATGTGAGTATCCTTACGGCCTGATGATCCTGTGGTATGAATTTGAGCGTGCAAGATTCTGTGTGTCCGGTGTGTGTGTGTGTGTGTGTGTGTGTGTGTGTTCTTACAGGCTCACGCTCCTGTGGTGTTGCTTCACGAAAATCTCCTGCCTCATTGCTCCGACCGGCCCTCTCTCCACCCCCGGTCCCCCCTCCTTCACCACGGGCCTCTCCTCCTCCGCCCCCCTCTCTTTCTGCCTCTCCCTCTCCCTCTGTCTCTCCATCGCTCGCTCCCTCTCTCTCTCCATCGCTCGCTCCCTGTCTCTCTCCATCGCTCGCTCCCTGTCCAGGTCCTCCCCAAGCAGGCTCCCCACGTCGCTCATCTCTCCCAGGTGCTCCACGCTGTCGCACTTCTCCAGGTCCGACGCGATCGTCTGCAAGCTGATGACGGACATCGAGTCAGAGCCCGCCTTCTCTTGCTGGCCCCAGCCACTCTCCCGGTGACGCTCCACCCACTGGCGAGTCTTCTCCGAATCCGCCCACTCGCTGTTGGCCATTTCCGAACCGACGCCGCCGTACGCCCCGGCCTGCACCACCTCCTCCTCCTTCTCCGCCTCTGCCCCCACCGGAGAGCTGCGGCCCTGGCAGGTACTGGTTCTCTGACTGGCCGTGCGGACGCGGTCCCTCTGGGCGTGGATCTGCTCACTGATCTGCTCCAGGTTGCGCAGGGCGACGGAGTAGCGGGTCTTCACCTTGGCAACACGCTCTTCCAGCAGCACCACCTTGGACTTGTGCTCCTGAAAAGAGAGTGCACACACACACACACACACAAAGTAGTGTGCAGGTGCACACACGCACGGACACAAACAAACAAATAAGCCACAGTGAAACAGAAGAGCTCCACCTCAAACTAAACAGGGAGACACCAAAAGTGTTTATCAGTAATCTTCACATGATCATGCACTGTAAGCAATTAGATTGGTCAAAAAGTCATCCAGTGACACTGTGTAAACGCAAACACAGCACAAAACAAACACTCACAAAATGTCTAAAAACCACAAAACAATTACTAATTTAAAGCATGATTTGAAGAAATTATATCAAAACACAACATTATTTTATACAAATGTGAGGTTAGAAAACTACATGTTGAAGACTTTAGTAGTCATGCTCTTATTATGAAGTTAATCTTATTCCTCATTCCTTCCCTTTACTGCCTCCCTCTTGGTTGTGAGCTGTTTTTTTGCAACTCTGAAGATGACACAGCATTTTTAGCACAGCACTGCTTTTATAGTAGTCAGCTTGTTTTCTGTTCAAAGTAATATCCTTTAAATAATCGTCTGACGTTCCATCTAGCTAGTCGGATGTTGATTTATCATGTAATGTAACTTTCATTACGCCAAAATCCCACTATCTCACTAAATATATATTTAATAACGAACCTAAATCTATGCCACAATAGTTAAGCATTTTTAGAGGCACCGTGTTTCACAGCGCAGTTATTCCGACCAAACGGAGAACAGAAGAACAGTGTTTCCAGTCGTTTCTTCAGTTTGGATGAACGCTCATTTCTCCTGTCTAATTTTGGCACCAATTTCCAGAATAGTCCTCCTGTTTCCATCAGGTCTGTGTGAGTAAAGGACAGAACTGCACATGCCACCCCGTGGGCCCAATTATTAGAGATCGGATTTTCAACAGCTGGCTATGCTTTTGAAAATGAACATGCCAGAGAACAGGAGAAGGTGACTTACCTTACTAGACACCCCACTGGCATGAAAAATTGAAAATATGTAAGGAGTATTCTAATTAAGAATAACAACACAAAAGGTAGCAAACTATTTTGTGACTTTTGACAAAGACAACCATCAGTGGTCCAACGCCACACATTGAACACATTTGCGGTCTTCAGCATACAGTTGAACTGGGCCGTAAGTGGGCCTTACCTCTAGGATGTGGTTGAACTGGGCTTTGAGCTCAAAGTAGGGTTTGGATTTGACGATGCCCCTCTTCAGGGCCTTCTGGAGCGTCTGCACGCGCGCCTCGGCCTCCTGGCACAGCTGGGTCACGCGCTGGTGCTCGCGCTCGCTCCGCAGACGCTCTTCCTCCGCCTCGTTCACCTGCCAAAACCACGGCAACCGCTGAGCACAGCACCGGAAACATCCTCTCTCATCGGAAAAACAAACCCCCCCCCCCCGCTCCCCCAGGTGCACACACAGCCCTCAGAAAACTGATCACACACACTCTCCTCCCCAGGATAACATGAAGAATAAAAAAGAAAATGGTAGACAACAAAAGACCCTCTATGCATTTTATACATAGTTTTAAACAAATACAGTATCAGTTTTAGACTCTACACGTCAAGTGTCTTAGCTGCTAATAACTGTGCACAGTTGTTGCCTTGGGAAGGCAGGGCATCGTGCCTTAAGCCATTCGCTCTCCATTTCGTCTCTATTTTTGTTACCTCCTTCTATATACAATGTGACAGACATGACAACACAAATCTCATCTAATAAAAAGGCTAAAAATGAAATGTTTGATTGTATATGCATTCTCTCCACAAATAATCACAAATGTGATTTCTGTGTATAATACTCTTTCCTGTGTTGGTTGCTTCCAAATATGTATTTTTTTCTAGACTGTTTTGTTGAGACAATCATGTGATAACATTGTGTTCAACCAATACCAAGAAAGTGGTAGAACAGGTTTTTTTTAGAATTGGGAAGAACCTAACAATAGCCTTATCTAGCCTTAGATAACTAAAAGTGACACTAAGTTAGATACTACTGCACCATATCATGTGTGGAGTAGACTGATGAAATGTTACAAAACTGACAAAACACAACAGATTTCTTCTTCTTTTATATTCCATGAACTGTGTCTGGGAGAGAGCTGGTTTAACTGTTCACTGGAGTGAGGTGATTCTCTGTTTAGTTGATTTGGAAATACTGGTACTGTGTTTGTGTTCTGTTCTCTGCTCTCTCTCTCTCTGTGTGTGTGTGTGTGTGTGTTTGTGTACCTTCATAGTAGCATGATTGAGCATTTCTTGCCAGGTGGGATCCAGAGTGTTTTTGTCGGCTAAGAGACCCTGCTCTGCCACATACACCATCTCTCGTGCCGCAGTGTGCATGGAGACAGCCCGCTCATAACGCAGAGCCGCCTTCTGGGTCTCCTGTTGTGCCTGAGGACGACACACAACTAATCACAACACAGCCAGAGACTGCACGGCCTATCATAGGTCACCGTAAGAGACGATCACCAATCACAGTAGTATATGAGATGCCAAGTTTATACAGTTATAAATTACACTGTAAAGAACATACATTGGGAATGCGATTACAAACATGGGCACAATGACCCTGATGAGAGCACAGGCATTTACAAAGACGTTACAAAGCCACACACACCTCCTTAGCAAGCCTGCGGGCCTCATAGTATGGCCTGGCCTTCTCGATACAGGTCCCCAGCTGTGAGGCTTGAGCATTGAGCTTCCGAGCTGAATCGGTCAGGATCCGTCTGTAGCTGGACCTGGCTTCCTGATGGAGTGAACAAGCCAGATAGATGCAAGGGGTGGGTCAGAGAAAAATAAATAACAAGGAGGGAAAAGATCCGTTGAAAGGAACTATTATGCCGCACGATGGTGAATTCTGCAGCAATTATCCTTGATTTCCTGGTAGCTCTGATATGATGACATCATTCATTTCTAGTGTACAGACACCATTATTTCTGTATTTAAAGAAAACTGGTGTATTTACCAGTAAAACAATACTTAATCCTGGACTAACTCAACCCAGAAGACATCTTTGACCTACCCTCGCTTGCCATCATTAATCAAATCCTAATCTGACATCTGGAATATAAAATACCTCAGCGACCCCACTGGACACCTCTGGTCTAATTAACCCCAACGCCTTTACTCACGTCCAGCTGCAGCTCCAGTCGATTTATCTCATCGCTGGCCTGGTTCAGATGCTCCAGCTCTTCCTGCAGAGGCGAAAGGGCCCACCGGTGTTACAGACACTTAATAACAGCTACTCATGTGTGCATTAACATTTCTTGTCACACTGCTAACACCACCGGTGTTTGTCACAATATGGTTGCAAACGCATTTAAATGCGCCACTTTCAGTACTGTAACTTAAAACCAACGAGTTAATATTACAGACCGGTCACTGTGTTACTGATGGTCACTTACAGTTTACTTAACTTAGTTGTAAAGCTTACATTCAATAGATAGCGTTTGCTAGCGGACGTTAGCTATTTTACCTGAATTCTTGGATCCAATTCTTCCTCGTACGCCTCTGCTTCCTTGTCCATAGACTTTTCTTTTTCAGGAGCACCACTGCCCGCACAGTTACCTTCCACTTCCTCGCCATTTTTCTCGTTACCCCCATCTCCACCTCTCTCTTTCAGGTCTCCGTCCCTCTCCTCAGCCTCCCCACCCGGAGTCTCCTCTCTCCATTCTGCCGGCTCGGTCACTCCGGAACCGGTGGGATTCTCACGCAAGCTGCCTGCTTCCATATGCGGCCTTCGCGTCGAGCAGGTTGCTCAGTTAAATATTACGTTAATAAATGTATTATACAAAAATATTTGAAGTAAGGCATCTAAGATTTCCATGTCATCACGCTGACATTTTAAGACATTACACAACTCAGCAGGCGAGAAGAAACAATGCTGACATTTTACTCAAGGCGTTTGTTGTTAGCAAGTATCCTGTTAGCCAGAGCTAGCGAAAATGAAAACAGCAGCATTAGTTTCACGATACACTGCACGTTAGGCTGATGTAAATCTGCCTATGGTCAATCCCCTCCCTAAAAGAATGACCGTTAAAATCAAACGAAATAAATTGATAAAATCAAACCCCAAAACAATGTATTGCGCATGGGTGGGTTGTCATGGAATGTCTTCAGAGATGGTGGCTCACCCACCCTTCCGAGCTCCAGCCACCAGCTCTTTCCCACAGTTGGGCTGGCAGGTTCACATTCCCCAAGATCCTCCAAAAGGCGGTCTGACGAATAAAAAAAAAAATCACCGAAATCCATACTGAGGGTGCATTTCCAAATTATTTATTTGACACATTTACAAATAAAATTAACAACAGTAACAAAAATATGGCTGTATGAAAGTCTTTCTCTTGATATCAAAATTGATTATAGCCCGTGTATATTTCCTTATTCCTCCATAAATGTACATTATTGTGGGGTACACCCACATTTGGGGCTTCGCTGTTTTACTGTCACTCTTTTACAGTCATAATCATAAACTGATAAGACCAGTTACAACTTAATTAGCTGTGTTCTGTAGCTGTGAGCAGGTGTTTAGCCTCTCGTCTGGCTTGGGTGTCTTTCACCAACTTCTTCTGAAAAGATGAGCCTGGAGCGTCTCTGTCCTTCACACTCCTACTCGTCCTCCTCTCTATTCCAAGCACAATTTCATCTGTCCATATACGCGTCCTTGACTCACTCTGGGTAAATGTGGGTGTAAGTGTGCTGGGTCTATTAAGTATGACTTTTCTGTCTCTTCCAGAATTTCTTCACCTCGCTGTGCCCATTGGGCGACACCACCATAACTCTGTTGGCAGGGTTCTGCCACACCAACACCCCCAATCCCTGCAGAGGAGAAAGAGGGACACGTGAGCTTTCATACACATGCTGAGGCTGTGCTGTGACCCTGGGGGTGGGTTCTAGCCCAACTATGAAGAATACTAAATGTGAGAGTTTGGACAGGAAGGTCGTGCAGCTGCATTGTGAGGCCTGTTTCACACTGTCTGTGTTGCGTGTGGCTGGCGGCTGCCTTGCGGCACTGCTGTGTATTGAAACTGGGTGTTGCTTTTCTACTAATGAACTAAGTGTGGCATTATTTTGTATCTGTAACTCATACCCCTGGATGTGTACTCGTCTCTACACTACGCCCTGCATGTGTCTGTCTCACTGAGACCTGAACCAATGGCATTAGAACCTCTTCCCCCCAGATAGCTTACTTCCTGCCATCACCCTTTGTCCTCGGTTCCCCCCCCTCCCCCATAGGTAAACCCCCCACCCCACTGTCTCCCCTCCATACCATTACCTGTACGGTGTGGTCTCCCCTCCCCTCCTGTATTCTACCTGACTGAATGGTATGAATGGCAACATATTATACAATCAGGTAGGCCATTCTCTGAGCACACGCTTAGATAGTGGTGTCAAATACACTTGTTGACACAAATACACAAGTAATACAGGGTATTACTTTTATTACCCTCATTCAGAGTGAGGGCGAGAGAGAGGGAGCGCAAGTGGAAACTACTGACTCATCGATATAATGTAATTACAACCTACATTGGATTACTATATAGTACACATGTAGCCTCCACTTTCCCCTCTCATGACATGCAATTGCTAAAATGGTTAAAAATATAATATTTATATTTCTGTCATGTCTGTAACATATAGCCCAGACATCGAAACTGCAGTAAAAGGTGTCAGTTTATGTTATGTTGCCGGCATGATGTCAATATGACTATTAAAACATATTTTTACTGTCTATTTTTGCTGAGACCTGCTTTCCTCGTAAAAATAGACTCCACAATTCAGGCAGGCAGTGTACATGCTTTAACCTGTTAACATGGCTGCCGAATTGGAAATCAACAGTTAAAGCAAACCGCATGGCACACGCAACGCAGCCAGTGTGAAACAGGCCTTATACACACTTCAATGACATGTTTGAGAATAATGTCTGAAAGGTCATGTACCCTCTGATCCATCATAAAGCAGGCAAGGTCTACAGCCCAGAGAGTAACAATGGCACACACACACACACACACACACACACAGTAACATTCACCTGAGCTCTGTCTCGAAGCACCTCAAAGTCCGCCTGGGAAAGGAACTGATTATACAGCACTCCTATGGGCAAACAAAGATAGAATAAATGTGAGAGACAGACAGACAGACAGTGAAGTACAGAATAAGTGTGACAGACAGACAGACAGACAGACAGACAGACAGACAGTAAAAGAGAGAATAAGTGTGACAGACAGACAGTGAAATAGAGAATAAGTGTGACAGACAGACAGACAGACAGACAGTGAAAGAGAGAATAAGTGTGAGAGACAGACAGACAGTGAAAGAGAGAATAACAGAACAGACAGAACAGAACAGAACAGAACAGACTGTGCTACCGTCACCCACCTGTATAAGCTCTGTCCCAACACAGAACAACGACATGTAATTAGAACGGTAAGGAACATATAGCCTAGGGAACGTCATGCATAACATAAAGTATAACAGTATGCGCCCGCTGCACGGCATTACGGGGCGACTATGCCGACACGTTATAATATTCTGGTTTAAAGTTAATGCTTGTGAAATCAGCTGTCACTCGACTATTACCTGACCAATACCTGTCAAACTCGGTCATAGAAAAATATCATGAATGCATATTTATTACGATGGGGAAACTATAAAATCGGAGTACGGACAACTAATGCCCAGCATTGACGATGCAGATATAGAGCTGGAAACAGCTAAATGAGCTACAGCCCAAATGCAGTGAGCTTTATCAAGCCCTGGAAAGTTCGGCACATTTGCCCGTTTCCACAGCGTCTGCTGAGCGGTCATTCAGTACAATGGGGCGTCTTAAGACATATCTTACGAAGTACGATGACTGACAAAAGACTGACTGGACTTGCTCTTATGAATATTCACACAGATTTGGAAATCGACAGCGAAGAAGTACTTAAACAATTTGATGCAACTGGCAGAAGGGCAATGCGTTTTGGCTGTAACCCATTATTTGCGCGCGTGTGTGTGTGTGAATGTGCATGCGTTTCTCTCGCCTTTTATCTTTCACCTTTGAATAATGTAACTTATAAACACATCGGCCTGGCAGAAACAAACAAACAAACAAACAAACAACCCAAGAGGCAACACGCATTTCTGGACCGATGAACAGACGCGATTCATGCTCAATCAACTGTTGTTGTTATTGGTAGTGGTGAAGAGGTCAAGCGGAAAGGGCTGTATCACCACTAGTTGTAATAAAAACAGCGCCACCTATCGTATCGGATATGACATGCTTTCGGCCAATGATTCGATTTATTCACTGCCATGTACATTGGGATAATAGCACCTACCCTCGAAAGAAAGCATAGTCCGACTAAGCAAAGATTCGAATTATACCATCATGTAAACACACTGAGTCTGAGAAAGACAGACAGTGAAAGAAAGAAGGAAAAGACAAAATAGAGGGATCAAAACAAAGGGCATATTCTTTAAAGGTTGACTTTGCCATTGCCAGCAAAATACATGATTTTATTATTAATGCAAGTTTTCTGATTATACCACTTCTATAGAAATTGCTCATACTCTAAGTCTGAAGTTGCACAAACACATGCACACCAACACAAAGCGGGGACTAAATGGCCCAATCACATGCTCACTTCAAATGCCAGTGAATTAATCCCTATGTAGGTGACCTTTTACATGATGGAATGGGAAACTGCTTTGACAACCTGAGCAATCTTATCAAGACAATTCCATTAAATATTTTTTTTCCTGATTTCCTGTGCCAATCTGGACACACCCAAAACATGCAACCACACACACACACACACACACACACACACACACACACACAGACACACACACACACACACCTTCTGTGAACTGCAGCCGGTCCCTTTCAAGTTCCCACAGTCTGATTTGATCTGTGATGGTGGATGGGAGGACTGGAGTCTGAGAAAGAAGTAAAAGATTAAAATCAAAGATCAAAATGATGAAAAGACCACATGATAAACAGAGATCAACTTTGAAGTAACCGAATCACAATTACTTACACAGCCACACAAGAGATTGCACATCAGAACTAGGTAACAGCCATGAAAAAAGCCCTGACAGGGAACTTTGATATGCAAGTTTTCAAAAGAACATGAGGCAACTTAGACTGAGATTGGCCATTCAAATAGGCATGACGTAAAAAAAATTAGGGCCTTTCCGCAGAGGTGGGTTTCGCTGCCCGCCAATTTTTTACCAAGTCTACCACACATTGAAACAATGGGGTATAATGGTTGGAAGTTTGTTGGAAATTAGCAAACAATGCTAACGCCACTTTAATATGTTATATTGGGTTTTCCTAACATCTTTAAAATATTAGGTGTATGAATTAGTCTGTCCAGACAAACACCGGAACGCACAACATATATGAGCAGTACCTGTTTCACCATGACCGGGTGTGCTCTGGTCCGCAGAAAGTGTATGATCTGAGGAAACACACATCATTCACTCAGTCAGCCACCAAGAGTCAAATCATACATACTCCACTTTTTCTAACTGTTGTAGTCAACAGAAAAAAAACATTTGATTCAGTATTATACCAAAATATAAATCCTAAGGTGAGATATATTTCATATTGAGACATTTTAGACAGATACCCTCCAACTCCCCCACTTCACAGAAGTATATGAGGATTGCTTATAGTGATTAGTATGTGAAGATGACATCAGATCAAAGCTTATGTGCTGTTCTGAACCAATCCCCTGTGACACAGTGTGCCACGCCCAGTCTGTCTCAGACTCCTCCCCGGCCAGATGGTACCTGCTGTGCAGTGATGCCGTTGGCGATGGCCTGCTGCACCGACTCCCTGGTGACCGTCGCCACCACCACATCAGGAAACCTATAGAGCATCTCACTGAACAGGGCCACCAGAGCAATCTGCAGCTCAGAGTCTGTGAGAGAGAGAGAGAGAGAGAGAGAGAGAGAGGGAGGGGAGAGAGAGGGAGGAGAGAGAGAGGGAGGGGAGAGAGAGGGAGGAGAGAGAGAGGGAGGAGAGAGAGAGGGAGGGAGAGAGAGAGAGAGAGAGAGAGAAAGAGTGAGACAGAGAGGGGGGAGATAAAGAAAGAGAGAGAGAGTGGGGGTAGGTAGAGAGTGGGAGAGGCAGAAAGAGAAGGAAGTACACAGGAAAAAAAGGGAAGGGCACAGTTAGAGACCTGAGGGAAAATGGAGGGAGGGTTTAGAGAGCGTGGGTGTTGGTTGAGTGTATCTTTTTAACCTCAGTTTGTATGCAGAATAATTTAAATCTTTTAAAACATTTAAAGCTAAGACACTACTCAGAGGTAGAGGAACAGCAGACACAGCAGAGTGAGCATCATGTCAGCCCAATCCCCTATGCCATGGAAGAAGAGGTGGAGTTAGATATTAATTACTCTCTTTCAGCGTGAAGTTTACAGGTTCTCCATAGAGTATCTTGGCTCAGACACAGACGGTGAAGAGGTGACACTGTAATGCGTTAGTAACACTGATAGGGTTTTGTGACACCCTTAGTTTTTGCCACGAAAGCTGTTGCAAGAATGAAAACATCTGCCAAGAATCTAACACTTTAAGTTAATTAACATCAGGCTTAATTTCCCTGTATATTCATTCAATAATTAGGTCATTATAATAATAATGATCTAGTAGAATTTTATAATAATAATAATTGAATAGAATTTTGCATTTTTATGATTCTAAGTCTCATTAGCCTATGTCGCAAATGCCATAACTATATTAGTTTATTTAATACTAGTAAAAACAAGTCTGCCTGGTGAAGTCTGCCCACTTTTATCCACTCTTCTTCATGAGTATACATTTTTTTAGGCTTTGATAATCACAGGATGAAGGATTCCTCTATGGTTCAATAATAAAGAGCAATCAATTCAATAATCGCGCTGACGTAATATCGCTGTACACTTGAACTCCAATTTAATATGCTTTATTGAAAAATATGAACTTCTCCCAGGCGAACTGCGCCTCACAATGTGAGCTCACCTCACTCATATCTGGAAATGTAATAATAGTACCAGCATTTTCATTGGATTTAAGACCATTATTTCTTCACCTCCATAAACAACCCCAATATTTGGTTGCAAACACAGTAAGAGCTGGATTTCTGAATATCTACAGAAAGATTCACCTGGCTTGCATTGCCTTCCCACAACTTCACAAGACATTCGGTTCCGTACTGTTTTGCTTCAATCAAAAGTGCTCTACTGCGACCTTTAAAGCATTTGAGGAGTTTAAAATCTTCACTCTGTGTGAAAACATCAAATTGTTTCTTTTCACATTTATGCCAAGCCCCCCCCCCCCCCCCCCCCTAAATACATTTAGACAGAGGCTTATAGAAGTTGCCACAGTTTCTTGCATACTTGTGTAAGCGTAGAGGCGATAGTTGGTTTCCACAATTATGAAGCCAGAATCTCCCGTGCCAGGAGTAGGCCCAATACCCGACATAGGTGTAAGGGAGAGGTTGGTGGTGGTGACACCAGCAGACAGGGTGATGGCCAAACGCGTCGGGTAGTACCTCCTGGACTTCCTCTACAGACGAGTACAAGAGAGAGACACAAACGCACACACAAAAACATTATAATGACCACCACACACAAACTGTTCATTCTTCTTCTTCTGCAGGAGGTTGTCTACTAAACGTTGTTCTTCCAGTTGCATGTTCTTCTCCACTGGTTTGTCAGGTGCACACACACACACACAGAAACACACACAACGCACACTGATACACACACACCACACCAGTGCCCCTCACCTTCCTCTGGAAGACGAGGCCAAACTCGCGCAGGTGCTGCAGGAAAGTGAGCAGAGACTCACTCATGCCCTCCACGGAGTAATCCTGCAGCAGAGGAGAAAAGGCCCAGTTAGGACTCGTGCAGTTTGACTCATTGTGACAGACAGTCAGTATTATTCATTGGTTATGATGAACTTATTAATATCATCAGGGTATGATACCAGTAGCATCATCAGTCACAGTTGTTCATAATTCCAGTTTACTTTACAAGACTGGAATAAGTGGTTCAAATAATAAAAAATAATAATCTTCTGTTCTGTTGATGGCTGGCAAACAACAATCTTAGAAGGTCTGGGTCACTTGTGGCACATATTATTCACTCATTTTTAGCCATCAATCTACCTCAGGGTGAAGAAATGTGCCGAAACGGAATGAAACGGAATTCACCAAAATGTGGAAGTGGAAAATTCATTTTTTGAAGCGGAAAATCATTGGCCCTAAACATGTGACTATATAGTTGTACATGACTTGGAATGACTAACTAAGGACTTGTACAAGAACACTTGTGATTAAAGATGACTAAAACGTGTTCATACCAGTGTGTTATCGTTAGTTAGTTAGGAAATAAAATGAGTGCACTCACCCGTCCTAAGGTGGAGAAACTAAGCTGGAACAGGAAGGACAGAATCTCCACTAGGTCCATTCCTCTAGTCTGGACATGAAAGAGACCAATTAGATCATTGAGCACCGTAAACATCTTTTATTACATCAAGAACATCAAGCAAATGTTACTGACTGCTGCTCTTTATGGAGATCCAGGTCGGACAGAACCCAAGTGCAGCTCGCCAAGTGCAGCTGCCGTGCAGAGCCAGTCAGAGTTGCGGTCCTGACTTGGGTGTGTTTTACGAACAAACGGGGCCAGATGTGTTGTTAAGGCCTAATTACAACTAAAAGCCTTCAACTGTACGCAACATAAACAAAACAAACGGAGCGTAAAGAAACCTAACCGCTAGTCCTACATCCTACACACCATCCCAACGTGATGTTAATCCGTGTACCTATCGCGCGTGCGTGTGCGCGCGCGTGTGTGTGTGTGTGTGTGTGTGTGTGTGTGTGCTTGGCAGAGCCCCAGAGAGTGGTCACATTTACCGGAAGGCTAGGGCGCACTCCCTGCATGGCGGCTCGGTCTCTCCAGACGTGAACTAGCCAGCTCAAGCGTCTTTATCAGTACCTCAGGGTTTGTTTGGTTTGTTAGGTGGTGATACAAAGACCACTCAAACCCATGAGCCCACATGTGGCAAACCAAATCAAGCAGATGAAAACAGTTTCTGCGCCCATATAGGACCATACCCACTTATGAGCAACGAATGCCAGGACAGGTGTGCATTAACTAATTAGACACAGGTAGCGTCATCACTGAAGCTCCGCCTGCCAGTCAGTGAGGTCAGTCAGGTCCCTACCATGTGACCCAAACTATCCTTACAGGTGATGCTGAGTTACTGGCCAAGGCACACTTGAAGTGTTGACTGCAGCACTGAGATACTGATTGCAGTGTTAACGTGCTGGCTTGGATACTGACTGCATTGTTAAGGTGCTGGCTTGGATACTGATTGCATTCTTAGGGTGCTGGCTGACCTGGGCAGTGTTGAGGTACTGCAGGGTGAGGTACCAAAGCTGGGATGCCGTGTCCAGCAGCAGGAACTGGAAGCCAGAGGATGTGATACAGGGAGCGTCACCCACCTCACTGCCACAGTGGAATAGAGAGGGAAGAGAAGCAGACAAGAGCAGATGCAGGATGATGCTTCTGTTTACCTATATCACAACCCATCAGCAAGTGGGTATGTATGTAATGTAAATGTTATATACATACAGAGGGCACTATTTTAGCAGTGAAAAGGTGACATGCACAACATTGCTGCAAAGGCACTGTTTGTTCGCTAGGGGGGTAATTCAGTTTTCAGCTGCAAGGGCGTGCATTCGTCATGTGGGTGGGATTGGATTTGAATAAAACTAATCATAATGCATCAGTGCCCATAATGCATCAGTGCCAATGTCAGTTTTATGTAACAGCCAAATAAATCACTTAAACCTTTAGCTGGAAAGCTGAACCCTGTGAGCAAAGCAATGCGTAACACAATGGTATTCTCTAAGAAATAATGTTGTCAAAATAAACACAGAACCTCGCAAGACTTTTCTTGGATAATTTGATTGTCTATGTATTAGCACGGTTGCTTTTACTGTATGCTCATGGGCCTGTACAATTTGTCTAAGTATTGAGACTAGCTGTATGTCTCTAGCTCTAAAAGGAACAATCTTTGCCTGCAATTTTACAAAACTGTTGCATTTCATCATTTTTAACACTTTAAATCACCATTCATTACAATTCCCCTAGTCACACCTATAAGCTTTTGACAGACAGCAGTAATTTACACTTTCCCAAACACGATCACCAGGAATGTGTAGCTCACCAAACCAGCATGAAAACATCTGCTATAATCAAAACTGAATATGAAGAGGATGACAAGTACTTAACACATTTTGTCTATATCCACATCAAGTACTGTATCAGGTCAATATCTTTTGTATAAAAGGCACTGGTATCCTCTTTTGTAAAGCTCTTTTGGGATGTGTAACCATCCAGCTCAGTTACTCCACTCTAACCTACTGAAGACATTGTTGAATGACATCAGTGTCATTAGTCAGAGCATTTATTATGCTGAAAGAGCCCCACCTTGCACACACGCACGCACGCACGCACGCACGCATGCACGCACGCACACACACAGACACACACACACACACACACACACACACACACACAGACACACACACACACACACACACACACACACACACAGACACAAACACCTGTCTGCTCCTTGTACCTCCTCATAAGTCCAGCCTGGGAGAGTAGCTGGGCGAGGTCTTGGCTGACGGCAGCACTGGGGGAGCCCACCATGAAGTGTAGAATGACCTCCCAGCGCTCCATGGCGTAGCGGTCCAGACTCTCCACATCACGTGCATGACGGTCAGGGCCCATGCTACTGCCCTCATCTGACCAGGCTTTACCACTGCAGGAAGAGAAGAGGACAGGTATCACTGTTAAACAGGCTTTACCACTGCAGGCAGAGGAGAGGACAGGTATCACTGTTAAACAGTATTTTCGTTGCATCATCAAAGACTGGCCATTCTTGCAAGTGTGATGAAAGCAGTAGTCAATCACTCATGAGACCCTATCTCAATTCAATTCAATTTTATTTATATAGCACCAAAACAATTCAATTGTCTCAAGGCGCATTACAGAGCCAAGTGCCTGAACCTCCGATCTGAAGTAAAGAAAAGTATGTCTCGTTTGCACACGGTCTGTGTACAGTACACAGTGCCTATAAAAAGTATTCATCCTCTTGGATGTTTTACCCTTTAAAAATATGTAATGTAAAAAAAGTGATCTTTTTATTGTTAGACACATCCTGTATGAGTACATACTTTCGCAAGAGTACAGCTTCATTTGAAATCTGATTCACACACAGACGCAGAATACTGGGGTTTCCCCTCTGTCAGTCTCTCTCATGTTCTCCTTCTCATACACACACTCACACAACTCCTGATATCAAAAATCAGCATTACCAAACTATAAAGTATCATACATCGCTCTACACCAGATAGGCATTCATACTACCCTATAATTTATAATTATAGCCTAGCCTATTATAGTGCATCTTATCAGCAGTCTTACCATCAATTTGTGATTGTGGTTTTAACCAAGTGTTTTCCCTAATAGCCCTATTCCATATGAATCCCATTGATCAAACTCCAGTGATGTCACAAGTATGATGTGATACTGTCATATCTAGCAGGAATTAGTAATAATTTCATTAGAATTACTGGTCATGTATATATACAGTGCATACACTTACTCTCTCACGTACACACAAACAATACATCCTTCTCATCTCTTACATCTCTGAACAGTCAACTTAAGCAAAATATGGGCCTATATTATTTCTGCGTAGACTTGCTAGTGAGACTAACAGTAATGTTTTGGTGGTGTAATCTAAACCAAAAGCTACTGATACCACTGACATCGAAAACAATCTACTGAGCGTTTATTTAGTTTAATGGTATTGTGTGGGAACAGGCGCAAAAGTTGAATCGTCTAGGATCATCGTCAGGTTACTGTTGTAATAAAATTCGCTCTGATTGGACGAAAAGATTGGAGCAAATCCACCAAGGGAAGCGGAACTGTAAAAGGCGATTCCCCATCTTTATGCAAATGAGAACCATCAACGTCACTGGTACAGAAAAAAGTGAGAGGGAGCAACAAAAAAAACCCGCCTAAGATGGCGGCACTAAATATACATGAGGCGAACTTCTTGGGGTAGGGCAAGAAGGATCGGGGGGGGGGCTTCTTGGGGTAGGGCAAGAAGGATCGGGGGGGGGGGGGGGCTTCTTGGGGTAGGGCAAGAAGGATGGGGGGGATTCTCCCCCTTCATCACTACATTAATATCAGAGTAAGCCCTTGCCCCACTGGTGTTCCATTTCTTTCCTCAGGATTGTTAAATGTCTATGTGAAACCATTTAATATCATCCGCAAGTGGTTGTGATCTGTTTGTAATTTCCTTTTATTGGTGGGCTGATATTGAGAATTGAAACGTTGCTTCAGGCTATGTGTCCTGGTTGGTAATGGTTGCCTAGTTGCCATGCTAGCTAGCTAGCTAAGCAAACTTTTAAATAAGCGGTTCAAATGGCAGAGTGCCATTTGCATGAAAGGTAAGGTGATATGAAATGATAACTAAAAGAAAGAAAATCTCAGGGTGCCAGTGCAGCTTGGCCCCCAAATACAAAGGTTATGCTAACCATATACTAGAATAGAATAGCATAGAAAAGCCTTTATTTCCATTGCATACAACGAAATTTGGAGCACTGCTCCTGTTGGTGTCACGAGGGACAACATATAACACAACAACAATACAATAGCTAAAAAAAGATTAGGAGACAAAGTGCAGTGGTATAGAGGGTTGTATTGTGGCCCCCGCCCCTTCCCAGTGAGAACCACTGTAAAGTTTGACGCACTTTACCACCTAAATGCAATGTGTCATTAGTCACAGAGCTTTTAGTCACAGACTTTGCAAATACTGGGTAGCTTTTGGTAACACTCATGCTCAGTCCACACACTCCATGTCCGAACGGAAGTTTCATCAATCCCAGTACTGCCCCCTAAACTGCAGGTAACCTCTGCTCGGTGAATAAAAACACACCCCATGGCCACAAATGCTCAGAATGCTCTGACACGCCAACTATCAAATATCCACCAATCTGACAAACTACAGCAGTGAAAGAATGGCCCAGGACTGGAAGAGCGCTGATCTGGAGCTTTGTCTGGAGCGAGCTGAACCCGTGGAGGGGATGAGGAAGATGGGCACCTCACGGCCATCAACGGGCTGGAAGATTTGTTTGTCTCTACTGGCGATAGGACTGTGTGCTGCTGCTGCTATCTGCTTCACAGATCAGGTGAGCCTCTCAACACACAAAACACATACCTGAGAAAATAACAATGTATGATGAAACAATGATGTATGATACAATATATAAGATACTAGGTATTTTTGCAAACTTTTATATTTGAATGTTTTCCAGTAAAAGATTTGAAGATTAATTGAAAAATAGATGGCCATGCATGATGTTTAAATTGATCTCTCTTTCTCTCTCTCTCTTTATTGTCATCAAATCAGAAACGAGACATCACAGAGGGAAGTGAAAGTGAGTTTTAGTTCTCATCTGTTCTGTAAAAGTTGCTGTCATGTTCCATTGCCCCCATGTTCGCTGACCCTGTCCCTAAAATGTCTCTCATTCTCCTCCACAGATCTGAGACGCCCTCTGAGACAAATCTCAGACACCCAAACAGCCATTCATTTGGAAGGTGAGAGCTTAAGCTATGTGTTGGATAAGGTCCTGTGTGTTGGGCGCTGTGTTTGGCCTGCTCAGGGTTTCTAGGCAACACCTCTGGTGTCATGTCCAAATCTGGTCTCATTTTTGTAAATATGTCAACACTACAGGGAGAATTGTGAAATTCAGACAGAAGTTAGTATTAATTCTATGTTAATGTTAATGAAAGGGGCCATAATTATGTGTGTTAACACACCGTTATATGTATGTATATATATATATATATATATATGAAATGTTCAGACTTTCTCCATATGGGTTAGACACAAACTTAAATCCATACCCCCCTTTCTCTGTGTCTCTCTTGCAGGGCTGTTCAACCACACCTTCTCCAAAACTACTGTGGAATGGAGAGACCACCAGGACCAGTCTTTTCACAAGGGGGCGCTGAAACTGGTCAAGAATGAGATCGTCATCCCCAAAAAGGGCATATACTTTGTCTACAGCCAGGTGTCCTTCCGCATCAACTGCCAGGTTAGCCCAGACCAGGCCCAGCCGCTGGAGACAGTCCAACTGAGCCACATGGTCATGCGCGCGTCCCGTGCGTTCGACGACCACCAGCCGCTGCTGAATACGAAACGCTCCGGCTGCAAGCAATTCATTTCCGAGGAGGACAGTGGGAAGCGCTGGTACAGTGCCATCAACCTGGGAGCCGTTTTCAGCCTGGAGGAAGGCGATCGGTTGAGCACCCGCACGGAGCCCCATGCTGAGCTGCCCAGCGTGGAGGGAGACAGTGGGAAGTCCTTCTTTGGAGTGTTTGCTCTCTGAGGCACATCTTTGGGGTGTGTGTGTGTGTGTGTGTGTGTGTGTGTGTGTGTGTGTGTACGGAAGTGATGTGAGGAGAGGAGAGCAAGTATAAGACAACATGTTAGGAACATGTGTTAAAACAATGTTCTCTCATTTGTGGAGCATCTACATTTAGATCACACTGTATCTGTGTTCACTGTATCCGTACAGTATTTGTATGTATACGGTGATATGTGGAGCAGAAACATGAAGTATGCTGGGTTAAAACTTAGTCCTTATGAATGTAAAGTCAAATATTACTGTGCATCATAACATAAGACTACTACTCATTCTTAAAGCTTAGAGATCAACACAAGACAGCTCATTTTGAACTGTAATGAATTCATTTCTTTTGCTTTTCTGATGGATTTTCTGACATTGCTATTCATGACTGAGGGGGATTCCTTGCAGGTTTTCTGTGCTGATATGTTCCTTCATGTGCCCTTCAGATACGGATGTTCTGGACACCTGGTTCTCCTCAGGTCTCTTCCCCTTTGCCATGCTGGGCTGGCCACAGCAGGTACTTCCAGCCTGTGTGTGTGTGTGTGTATGTTTGTGTGTGTGTGTGTCTCTTTGTCTTTATGCTTGTGGATGACAGCCAAAGTCAGCCACCTGTCATGCCATGTTCTATCAAATGGTTTCATCTATTATTGTTCTGATAGGTGCTTCACCAACCAGTTTCTGAATCTTTTGTAGATTTCCCAAAGAATGACTGAATTACTCTGTCAGGCTGTATTACACATAAATAAGTCTGTTTTCTGCCTGATATCGACAAGATATATGTAAGTTACAAATGAGCGAGTTGACTATCTATTTGCCAGTTGCTGAATTCTGTGCTCTGAATAACTACCGAAAGAGGGCTCCCACCCTGCACTGGCCCATTTATCCTCCATGCTTTAGTGTGGTCTGGTTTTCTGCAGCACTAGCTTTCCTTACGCTAAGCACTTTATTTTAAAATGGGGGTCACTATTCAGAAGTTCAGTCAGCTGTGTTCAGTGCACAATCTTATGTAGGAACTAGGAACTAAAATGTTTCTGGAACTACAGCCAATGAAGTCAAATCGGTCCTGGTTCCTCTGGCAAAAAAAAGCAAGTACAGTTCCTAAGTTCCTGAGACAATTCCTGAGCGACAGTTTCTGTCTTTGAAAAAAGGTCTAATGAAGAGTTGCTCCTGTCCTTTGTGTGTGTGTATTCTTACCCATTACTGTGTCACTCTGTCAGACCTCAGACTTGGAGCAGTTCTACCCCAACTCTATGCTGGAGACAGGAAGTGACCTCATCTTCTTCTGGGTGGCGAGGATGGTGATGCTGGGCACAGAACTGACCGGCCAGTTGCCTTTTAAACGGGTGTGTGTGTGTTTGTGTGTGTGTGTCAAAATATACTGTGGTGTGTATGAGGTGAGTTAATTTCACAGCATTGCTCCTGTCTCTTTCTTCCAACCACCACCTCCATCCACATTTCCCTCTCTCTTTCTCTCTCTCTCTTACCTCCCTCTGTCGGTATGTTCCCCTTCAGGTATTACTTCATTCCCTGGTGAGAGACAAGTATGGCAGGAAGATGAGCAAATCCTTGGGTAACGTCATTGACCCGGTTGATGTCATTCATGGAATTTCACTCGAGGTGTGCAGAACACACACACACACACACACACACACACACACACACACACACACACACACACATGCTGAATTGAATCTGCTCCTCTCAATGACTTACAGGATTGATGATGGGTTTTTAAGAACAATAATTCACATATCTCTTTCTCTCCTTCTCCTTCCCTCTCGGCTCTCTCCCCCACATCTACTCTGCTCTCTTTTTGTCTTCTGCCGTCCTCTTCTATTTGTCCTTCATCCCTCTCTCCCATACCTCTCTCATCCCTCTCTCCCAGCGGCTGCAGGAGAAGGTGCAGGAGGGGAACCTGGACCCAAGAGAGAGTGCCGTTGCCATGGAAGCACAGGTCTGTCAGAGTGCCCTATGAATTATGTGTATGATGTGTTTTACTACGTCTGGTCTCATGGTGTGTGTGTGTGTGTGTGTGTGTTTCAGAGGAAAGACTTCCCTCAGGGGATCCCTGAGTGTGGCACTGATGCCCTGCGTTTCGCTCTCTGCTCCTACAGGACTCAAGGTGAGTTTCTGCATTCCACTGCTCATCCCAGTCTTCTCCTCGGGGCTGCTACAGTCTAGCCTGTGGCCTCTGGCAGAGGCAATAAGATATGTGTGTGCTCCTCAATAGGAAAGATTGAGTGGAGTTTGCCTGTCCCAGAGTAAAAATGTGTGTGTGTGTGTGTGTGTGTGTGTGTGTGGTGTTGCCATGATTGTTCAGTAGTTGGCTGTCCACACCTCCTGTGAGTGTGAGCATGGTGGTGTATGAACTTGTGTCTGTATCTGTGTGTTTCTGTGTTCTCAGGTGAAGACATCAGTATGTCTGTGTCCCAGGTGCTCGGCTGTAGGCACTTCTGTAATAAGATGTGGCAGACAGTGCGCTTCGCTCTGGGAGTCCTGCAGGACAGCAACGAGCCGGTCATACCTCTGGACCAGGTATTACTAGTAGTGCTGTCAAACGATTAAAATATTTAATCGCGGTGAATTGCATTTATGTCATAGTTAACTCAAAATGAATCGCGATTAATCGCAAATTTTTATCTATTCTAAATGTCTCTTCATTCATTTATTTATTTTTTCCATCATTTTATTTTTATTTTAATGCCCTTATCAACATGGAAAAGTGGATTGGCTTGCTTTATGCAAATGTTTTATTTTATTGAAAACCAACATAGCCAAACAGGGCGGTACAAAATGAAATTATAAAGTGCACATTTCAGGTAAACAAGGACTCAGCCTATAGTGCAGTTAAACCATGGCTTAATATTTTCTTTTTTTCAAGTTTGCTGGGAACACAACACAACTTTTAAAAGTAAACTTTCCATTCAGAAGCTTTTTATGATCCATTTCGCCGTATCGCGCTCACCATTCACTCAATCCGTAACGTTAGCCTACTACACAGTTTGCGAGGCCAAAACGAATGTTAATCTAAAAAAACTAAAAACTCGTTAATCTCGCGTTTAACTGACAGCACTAATTACTAGTATCCCAAATCAAGAATCGAACATGAGGATGAATAGAAAAGTACCTGAGGGTACGGAGCAGTGAGTGCTGGTTGTCTAGCTGTGTAGTTATTACTGTCTGTGTTTTTAATGAACATAACAGAACTTTTCTCATTTCATCTCCCCATGCTTTCTTTGCCCCCCCCCCCAGACATCTCCTGTCTCTAGTATAGACCGCTGGATCTGCTCACGACTGCTCAGCACAGTGCGGCAGTGCGAAGAGGGTTTCCATGGTTACGAACTGCACGCTGTCACTGCTGCCCTGCACTCGTTCTGGCTGCACAGCCTCTGTGATGTCTATCTGGTGAGACTCTCCTCTACTACTCCACTACTCTCTCTTGTTTTGTACCCTTTTGTCTCACTCTTTCTCTCTTTCTTTTTTACTCTCTGCAGGAGTGCATTAAGCCAGTCTTGAGCCCACTAGACACAGAGGACGATGCTGGGAAGGTGACAGAGATGGAGAGGCGTACAGCGCGCTCGCTCCTCTATCACTGCATCTGCATGTCTCTTACCCTCCTCAATCCCATCATGCCGTTCATCACAGAGGAGCTCTGGCAGAGGCTTAACTCATACAATCTCCAGGCCGACCACCTCGTCACTAGTCTGTGTGTGCAGCCCTACCCTCAGTCTTCTCAGCTGGTGAGAGACATGCATACATACATACATGCATGCATATATACATACAAACAAACAAACAAATATTTTGTCATTTGGGATATATAATACACACTCACCAGGTACACACTGCCCCAGTTCCTCACACAGACTTTCATTATTATCAGGTTTGCAATGTTGTTCTAAAGCACCTGAGATCCTTTTTATTTTCGGAACCCCGGTGATCATCCAGGAATTCCTCTTATTCTTCTGCTTCCTCTCTCTTTGCTGGTGATCCTTAACACTGTCAAGCTCACTGCCACCCACACAAACACTCACTGTTTTTCTTTTTCTGTTTTTCTTCTTTTCCTGTAAGGCCAACTGGGATTTCCCTCAAGAGGAAGCAGACTTTGAATTGGCACAGGAAGTGATCCGTGTGGCAAGGTCACTTAGGGCCCAGTGTCACATGACCAAAGAGAGGCCTGACTGTAAGTCACATGGTTGTACTGCAACACTTGCTAAAGGCTGACCAAATTGCAGTGTGATTATTAGGGTGTTTTCACAATTTCCCACATGTGGTCCCACTTGTTCGAGCTCATTTGCATTCTTACACAATCGTGTGTGTCTGTGTCTGTGTCTGTGTGTGTGTGTGTGTGTGTGTGTTTGTGTGTATTTCAGTGTGGGTAGTATGCACTCCAGCTCAGGCTCAGACCCTGCTGCCGTTCTCTGCTGCTGTTGAGACACTGGGCCGCATCTCCGGCTTGCACTTTCACTGCCCACCCCAGAAGGGCGTCACAGCCCCACCCACATCTGCCCCACCCCCTTCTGAGGGTTGTGCTGTGGGTGTGGTTAACCACACCTGCCAACTGCATTTGGATGTACAGGTAACCCTTATAGATAGATAGATAGATAGATAGGTAGATGGATACTTTATTAATCCCGAGGGAAATTTAGGTAAAAAAACACTGCAGAATGCTATTAAATAGTATTGTGTGTGTCTACTCTACAAGGCTTTGAATATTCTTTTCCTTTTCTGTCCCTTTCTTGCAATCCCTATATCACTTCCTTAGTTTCTATATCCGTCCCTTGTCTCTTTCCATAAATATCCTTAATGGTCTATTTCCCACCGGTGGGAAAATAGTTTTTTTTCTCTTGTTGTCAATATGCCTTTAAGGATCTACGAGTTTTTGTCCTAGAATCATAAAAAGAACACCCCCAAAAACCTTTAATCTTTTACATATATGCCACTTGTGCATCAATGTTTTTTAGTTAGTGTTAAATATTTTTCTTTTAGCGTGTTGGTTTAGGGAAGAGCCACCGTATGAAACGATCGTTGTAACAAGACAAGTTTTTACTGGCAAATAGTAATAGCAATACAGCAGTCAACACAGTACAGACAAGTGCATTGAAAGCTGGAGAAGGCGCGTTCTGCCAGTTTCAGAAATTGTTCGGTCTTTTATGGCCCTGCCCAGTGATGTATCCATGTTATCACTCTGGGTCCACGAGGTACCCACAAGGTATCCACGAGGTATCCATGAGTTGATAACGAGCTGGTGTCATGATCGTCTTGTCCAATCCGGGTTCAGTAATAACACATGATTTATTGTAAATGCTGGCCCTGTCCGTTATCAGAACTTCTTGCATTTCTAATCTGCTGTCAACATGTTTTTCTTGATACTTAGTTATCAACTGCCTTTAGCACAGTGCATTCTGTCCCTTCTTGACCTGCTGTCCCTGCTTGACCTCGCTGACTGTCTGGTTTCAAATGTATCTTACATTAGAGGAAATATACAAAAACATCAAGGCATGTCAGACTACCTAAAAGAGTCTAACAGGCCTTGGTCCTCTTCCTCTCTCTAATCGCTCCTCTTCTTCTCAGCGTCATGTCGGAGTTGACAGGCAGGTGGCATCACTGTTGGAACGCAAGGGCCGTGTGCTTCCCAAGCTGGATAAATTGATTGATCGCACCTCAATGCCCGGCTTTGTGGAGAAGGTTCCTGAACGTGTGAGGCTGGACACAGAGCAGAGGGTGAGGCGCCAGACAGTGTTTGTGAATGTGTGAAAAAAAAAAAAAAAAAAAAAGAGAGTGCATGTTAGTTTGTAGTTAGTAGTGTGGTTGGTTGGGGGGGGGGGGGGGTCTGTTTCTAGGACCTCTTTATACATGTCAAAAATGTATTTTATTTACTTAAATATATATATATATATACTAATAGTGTAATTATCTCCTTTTTTCTGTGGTATGATATTTCTATGGTCAATATTTAGATCTTGGCCTTGAAGCAGGAGTTGAAGAATATTGAGGAGCAACTTCTAGCACTGAAACGGATGAAGCAAAGCGAGTAATAGCTGAGGATGGATGTTGCAGGACTACAAGGACTGTGAATGTAAAATATTAAGTGTGCAACACTTTTGAATTAGTGCTGGTGTTCAGCTGCTTTTGTAAAAATGTTATGTCAAATAAAATAAAAACTGACCTGTATGATTGTATCTCTATTAAATTACATCAGATAACATACTTTCCTTTCTAGAAAATATGTACGTGACGGTGACACAAACAGGAATATGTATCTGTACATACTTATTTAACACTATGGATTCATATTTCATTCAGAAATTGCCACTGTATTTTCAGTGTCTTAGAGCTACACATTGAGGAAGTTTTTTTTTTTTTTTTGCTGACAATGTTACACTGTGAAACGCAGACGTATAACATTTAACGTTGTATACCCATGGTGAAGCTTAAAATAGATAGCAACAGTATTACCTGTGATAAGGTGGTAACCACATGCGCCACCGCCTCACAACCGTTGCCATGGGATACTCTGTTGCCAGGGGAAAGAGGAGGAGGGCAGCAAGGGGCGGTGCCTGCTTAATGAGTCAATCCGGAAGTGGATCACTTTGGTGTGTGTCTGTGTTCGGCTGTGTCAGATGAAAATTGCTGTCGAGAAGCAGTCATCGACAGTGACACACAGGAAATCTCGGAGTTTTTCTCAGCAAGGATAGACACTTTGGCCGTGGGTTTGTCCTGTCACATGTCGACACCTATATGTCAGCTTAGGCTAGCTAAGGTAGCCAGCTAGCTAGCTAGCTACATAGCACCTATCTAAATGGCGGATCCCAGATAGAGAGGACTGAGTAGGGGAATGGGAGAGCGGGGTTGTGATCCAGGGCTACAGACACCGGCGAAGAGGCGCTGATGAAGCGAAAGTAAAGGTGAGAGTGACTACGGACGGACCGAGGCAACCTGTCACTGCTTAGCTCGCCCGCTGCCTTCTCGCCATGAAAAAAGGTGAGAAATACCGTTACGTTACTGCTGCTGGTTGGCAACGTGTATCTGCAATCTGTTCAAAACATGCCATAAATGTTACGTTAGCGTGAGCGCACTGCAAGTGCAGCCAAGCCAGGGAGTTTGTGTGTTTATTGACTGTATGTTACCTGATGACTTCTTACTACTTCCACAAAAAGTTTAATATTTTCTTTTACGACATGTTATGAAGCACTATACCCCTGTACACACACGGATTTGAATGTTACTTAATCTGACTGTACCTCTTGTGTTTGCATTTGAGTTGGGCAGATGATCCAGGAGCTAGCTAGGTTAGCTAGCTTAAACTCCAAGCCTGTTGGGAAGACTCCACATAACCTCTTAGGGAAGCTTACTTTAAGCTCTCAGTCTCGTTCGTCTTGATTTCAATGACATTTATGCCATTCTTGCACTAGCATTCCACCGCTTCCTTCCCAACGTCCCCTCACACAACGCCACGTCAGTCGTGGCCTGCTAGCTAGCGTAAGGTAGTTCACAGTGCTCCTGCTGCCTGGACACTTACAAGGGTATAGGTAAGCACGGAGACGTTGTCTGGTGCATTGAAATTAATTCTGCCAAAGGAGCAACATATTTTGGTGGTGGCTAGCAAGTTGTTTTAGTCATACGTTGTCGTGCAGTATCATAGACTAATGGAGTTCTGCAAATTACACGATGGCAGAGCTTCAGAAGTTTGCTGGGAAAAGTAATGAACTTTGATCCTTTGTTACTGTTTGAATGACCTGCCACACAGATACACGTCTCAGGGAGAGAGAGAGGCGCAGGAGGGGAGGACAAGTTTAGATTTCCCTGCACTGTAGTTAACTACAGCAACTTTGTTTGCACCTCTCCTCCCTTTGTTCTGTTCATCTTATGCTGACCAGCGCTGTTTGAGCGGAGGTGGAGAAACATGAAGAAGCAGGAGTTATCCAGTACAGGTAGTACAGAGCAGTAATCCGGGTGTGTGTTTGCTTATTTGTGATGTCCGCTGTTAAGCCCACCTGCCGTTCTACCTCTCTTAAATATCCCTAGACACCCGATTTCAGTCTCATACACGGGTGGTTTACATCGGATTTGTAAAAATCTGATCCCATGTGGTTGTTTGCTCAGACTTCGCATAGACTTTGAACATGGTCTGAGGTCAACTTGAATAGAACTTCTTTCCCCCACATCACATTGTGTGTGTGTGTGTTTGTGTTTGTGTGATGACCAGCTCTACTTTGATTAATTCTTGACCAGTGTTTTCTGAGTATTTTTAGCCTTAGGTGTGTGTGCGTGTCCCACTTCTCTGAGCATGTGTTTTTGATGTAGCCTAAAGTGTGTGAGACGGTGTTTTATGAGGATGTTTTCTTCAAGGTAATTATATATGTGTGCAGATACCTAGTGAAAACATAACCACACACTTGGAACTTGGCCAGTGTCCCCTCTTAACTGTTGCTCAACAAGTGTATTGCATTGATGTTTGTGTTACTAGAGTAAATATTGTCTTCCAAATGTTAGTTTTGGTGTGTGTATGTGTGGAGAAGGAGCCGTTGTAGGTTTGTGAATTGAGCTGCTAACAGGGATCAATGGTACATTATCAGTTCGGCTTGTTAACTGTAATGTACAGCTTTAGCGTGTCCAATATGTCCAGCAGATTAGTGTTGTCATTGTAATCACCCTCAGGTGTCGGATACCCCTGCTCAAGCCTCTTTCAGCAGATTTGGGCATCCTGTCATCTGCTTACCCTTTTCCTTTCTTTCTTCTTCTCTTATTGGTTTTCTCTCTTCCCTCTGTTTCTCATCTCTCCTCTCCCACTGTTCGTTATGTCTCCGTCTCTTTCTGTCCTTCTCTTGTGTCCTTCCCCTTACTTCCTCATATCCACTGGCCACATGTATCAGGGACAGGACACGTAATCAGTGGCAGTTTCATGTTCTGGTGTGCAGTGCAGTGACCGAATCAGTGTTGTCCACTACCACCACACACACACACACAAAACCACCCCTGCCTGTTTTTCAGTTCATGTTGTTATCAGAGGTACAGCCAGAAGGTATGTTTTCAGACAGCTGTCTTGATAACAGGAGTCATTTTGATAGCTCTGTTGAAATTACAGTTACTGAGTTGGCCGACTGCAGAAATACTCCCAATAAGAACAGACACAAACATGCTGAATACCTGTATCACTGACTAGTCCAAGTCGAATCTCAATATCAGCCCTGCAGCGGCCATTTTATGGTAAATGTTTTACAAAACCATCTTTATAAGTTGTAAGGGAGTCAACTTAAGTTTTAGTATACTTAAAGTTTGTTTTTCCTCTTGTAACTGTAAGCGTGTGCCTAATGAATACATGTAAATGTAAACTATCAGACAGACCCAAATGCCAGACAGGAAAGGTGAGTTTTCCTCAGTTAGGTTTAAAGATGGTGGTGGATGACCTAATGGAGAATGGTTGGCTATTCCACAGCTTCCAAGTAGTCTGTTTGCTAAAGAATGTGCTGATGTTGCATTTCACTACCCAGCTTGTAGGGGTGCCAGTGTGGAGCTCAGACTCTGTAGTCTCCATACTTATGAGTGTGTACTTCTGAGTCTTTTGGGTGTGTTTCTCTCTAGATGTCTTTTTTCTGTTTATTAAGACAATAACCATTAACCAGGGTTGGTTGGATTTGCATGTTATCAGAGGAAACGCACTGTGCTGCGGTTGTGTCTGGTTAGCACTCTTTGAGGGAGCTGTCACTGAAGGGCCATGTCCTGTTTTTCAGGCAAGAGGGAAAAGTTGCTTAGTTTGTACGAGTGTTGAAAGACCCGACAGGAAATCTGGCTGTTCCGTGTATCCTGTGGAGGAGTTTCAGATTGTTTCTGGCATGTCAGCACTCAAAGCATCTGCGTCTCCATAACTCTTGTAATCACAAAGCCTTTGACATCGTAACTGAACAACAACCAGTCAGCTACTGGGAACAATTTGGCTGCAGTAATGAATATTTTTTTTACAGAGCCATAGGTAGTCTGTTGTAGTTTGGGGTTGTGTCAGCCTTGAGATGTCCACAATTGGTTGTTTGGCACAGGGGTTAAGGTTGGGAAGTTAGATGTGCTTGGTGTTGTATGAAGTTTACGGTGATAACTTTTTTATATTCAGATTTAGGGTTGTATGTGTGTACATTCAGTGTATGGGTGCGGATGTACTACAGAGAAGTGAGAACATGTTTTGGATTTGCATGCACCATTGCCATGGTGATCGCAGCATCTTCCCATCATGTGACCCTTTAATCTACCATGATAAGATCAAAAGTTGTACTGTTTAGTCTAACTACTTAAGTCTCTCTCATTACCCTGTTTCAGTTCATAGCCTAATTCCTGTCTACTTCCTGGTGCATATAGGATGTTTATGCTTCTTTCCCAGGACAATGTGTAATCCCGTCATCTCTCTCTCTGCTACCCCCCACCCCCCCTTCCCCTGTCTCTAGTTTGTCTGTTCTATTTGATCTCTTGCTTTGTCTGGTCTGTCTCGTCCTCAGTCAAGGCCCTGGAGTTGTTCCCTGCACTTTAAGCTTCACATCGTCCCCTTTTTGTTCTGTGGTTTGAGCTCCCTTGATCTGTAGGGCTGTATGATGGTAGAGTTTTTGTTCTTGATACTGCAGTTGTGATTGACCAGTCTTCTCTTCTTCTCTTCTCACTCTTTCTTTGTCTGTCTGTCTGTCTCTCTCTCTCTCTCCCACTCTCATGCAGTTTGTTCCTCCTTGCACTCCCTGATGTGGTGTCACTGGTCCATGCTGCGCAAGAGAGGATCTCTCATCCTGTGTGGAGCTTTCCTGTTCGTTGCCTGGAATGCCTTGCTCCTCCTCTTCCTGTGGGGTCGTCCTCCCATTGGTCGACTGGGCGAAGGGGGCGGGGCTGAACCAGGGGAACCGGGTGGGTCCAACCTGGCTGTAGAGGTGAATCGATTGGCCGATGAGGTGGCGTCCGAGTTGGAGACCCAGAAGAAGCTCCTGGAACAGATCCAGAGTCACCGATCACTGTGGGAACAGCAGAAAGAGGTGGGGAAAAGAGGTTCTGAACACTAGAACAAGAGAAGAAGATTGTCGAGCCTCCGCAGGTGCCCCAGTCTCCTCAGAAAGTCGACAACGTGGCACACCTGCAGCCCCAGGCACACAAACCACTCCACCCGGGCGCCACCCACAGCCCAACCACAGACCGATTGCCGAGGTGGAGAACAACGAAATTCCCATGAAGAGCGAAGCGGGTCCCACCGAGTCCAGTCCCCAGCCGGTCATCCCCATCCTCGTCATTGCCTGTGACCGAGTGACCGTTAGGAGGAGTCTGGACAAGCTCATCCAGTACCGCCCCTCTCCCGAGCTCTACCCAATCATAGTCAGTCAGGACTGTGGCCATGCTGAGACAGCCCGCGTCATTGGCTCCTATGGCAGTCAGGTGACGCACATCAGTCAGCCCGACCGCTCGGACCTTCCAGTGCGTCCAGAACACAGGAAGTTCCAGGGCTACTACAAGATTGCCCGCCATTACCGCTGGGCACTCAACCAGGTCTTCAATACACTTGGCCACTCCACTGTGGTCATTGTGGAGGACGACTTGGAGGTGAGGTCATCTCTGGACTGTATTTTAATAGTTTTTTTTTTTTTAGTGCATTTTGATGTAGGGTCTGTTATTAAGTATACACAGAATGGTCAGCTTACTCAATTAACTTTCTCAGGGTCACAATAAACGCCTGTTAACCACACAAAAGTAAGGCCTTTAAAGTAAGGTGGTAGACGACGCTGCCTGCATTGTGTGTGTATTGTATGTGAAATGAGATGCTACAGTGTTCTCTGGGTACCAGAGATGAAAGGTGTGTTGGTGTCAGAGAGGAGACAGCCTTTCAAGCTCAGGTTGATAAGCAAGTGTTTGAAGACTCTCCAGTGAGTGCTGCTTCTGCCCTGAGCTGCGGAGGCCTGTCGCCCAATGGAAGCACAGACCCACCCCCACAAGCATCTCGGCTCTCTGCATACTTCTTCCAAGTCCAAAAGTTTGAGAGCTCTTTCAGTGCAGGTAGTGCAGTGCAGTGGATCCAGAGCTCAATGGCGAGGGCCTGGACTATTCTGAGTTGCTTTCATGGGAGAGTGAAATTATAGCCTCTTCTCTCTGATACATTTGATGCTGGCTTCATTTTTGTCTGATTGTCCGGAAAGTCTGTAAAACTGAACATGTCGGTTTTTCAGTTAGCACTGCTAGCTGCCGCACTTGTGTCCCATGCCTGCTGTAGCGCTGACAGGTTCAGGTTAGTATCCAGTCGTATAATCCCTGTCTGAAATAATGTGCCATGACCTCACCGATTTAGCGTTACACCATATAGCTTTTTCCTTATTGGAAAGTTTTCAAATGTAGTCTTTATTTGATGTAATATTTGAATCTCTCAAAGAATTGTTTGCAAGTTCACACAGTGAAAGTAATGGTTATCACTGAACCTTACTTACAGTAAGTAAAGTATAGTCAGTATCACGTATATATATCTGGGTTAAATCTCTTCCTTTTCTACTACCCACCCGCCACACTCCTCTCCCAAAGCACCAAGATCCCACTCCCACACTTGAGTTAGGACAGGATCTACATTCCACTTACTCATGTGACTAGCATGGGACTTGACGTACAGGCAAGTACAACTAAGATCATTGTCATGTAAACCTTTTGTGGTTTTTATAGTATAAATAAATAACGGTGCAGTTATGAGAAGTTGGCAAGAAAAAATGAAACTGTACTCGGGATTGTTGAAGGTATTGCTAGGGAAATGTGAAATTAGGCTTTAGCAGTTGCCGTGTGTTTGAAGTCAAAACAACATTGAGGATAGAGAGAGTATTGAGACACTGCATACCCTCTCTGGCCTGGAAGTGTGTGTGTGTGTGTGTGTGTGTGTGTGTGTGTGTGTGTGTGTGTGTGTGTGTGTGTGTGTGTGTGTGTGTGTGTGTGTGTGTGTGTGTGTGTCAGAGAGAGCCTGGTGTTTATATTATTATTTTACTGCATCCATTGTGGTCTGGACTTTTCTGTGAAGATTCCTATGGGTGAATGGGTGAGGTTCCTTGCAGAAAAGCCTTGGTTAAAGGGATTTGGCCAACCACTTCACATAGCCTGCTGATTGGCTTGTCAGAAATCTGGTGCGCAGAGCTCTTCTTGGTTAAGAGGTTCAGTACCATAATCCCAACTGAGATATAGTTTGGCAGTGCCAAGATAAGAGGGCTGACAGCTCACACACTTCACCCTGCTACACTCCTCTGACAACTACCCTCCCTGTGACCTCGGTAGGAAGTGTGTTTGGGTGTTTGCATGGGAGTATGTTTACATATGTTTATGAATGCATGATTGTGTGTGTGTGCGCAGAAGCGACCCAAGGAGTGAGAGTTGTGGTCGGTGTAGCAGAAGATTTTTTGAATTTATTTATTTATTTATTTTTTTTACCCGTAGTTAATCCTGCGGACAGCTGTCATCTCAGCATGCTGCCCAGATTAGCACATTTAGCCCATCAGATTAGCCACACTGGCACAGAAGGACTGAGCAGGGGGACCCCACAGGAGGGAAGACCCTTCAGGCCCCTCCAGACCCTACATGAGCACTGCCAGCTGGACGAGCACATGTCTGGGTGGCAGTGGTCACATGTGGCCGAGTGGGACACATAATCATCCCCCTGAAAGGCCTCATCTAATTGAACATCTGTGGAGATTACTTCAAGTTAATGATACACTCTTGATGGGTGATTTCTTTTATTAATGGCGACGAGGACCATCATGATTGCTGACATAATCTGAGTAACTCTAATACTCTTCCAAGGAGTGTGCAATCACACAAGGCCTGCTTTATTTTTAGACATTGGGGTTGAGGAATAGTCGGCTTGTGAGCACACTTTCAATTAAATGAATACATTTTCAGTACTGTCCCTTTAAGTACTGCAAAAGTGCTTATATCTTACAACTTGTTGGGTTTAGTTCTTCCTCGCTACTCACTGTTAGTGGAATAATAGAGTATTTTGATGACCTTGTTGACTAACTCTGAGGGACTACCCTGAGCAAAGAAATGAAACAACCAAAAGTAGATCTGAAGTTTAACTCGCATTGAACATTAGAGTGGCTCGCTTTCTTCACTTCTCATTTACAGAAACACCAAGGCAAATGGGTTTAGAGAAGCTAGTTCCCACAGACTCCTATCTACGAGGGTGACTAGACCTCGTGTCAAAGTGACAATGCTATCATTTCCTCCCTCATTTGAGTTCTTTGTGCATGTTCTCGCTACGCTAAAGAGCATTGCCTTGGGGCGAAAAAAAAGCTGTTTGTCAGACGTTGTTTGTGAGGCATGCGGAATGCAGTCAATGCAGTGTGAAATACCACAAGGGAATTGTGTAGTTGGCCACCCCCTGAGAATTCTCGTCTGTGTGCAGCCAGTACACTAGTATCACACACACACACACACACACACACACACACACACACACACAGCACTTCCCCAGTCCCAGCACTAGGTCAATGATTTTAAAGACTTTGACACACTCTCAGGATCCAAGTCCTCCCAGTGCCCCCAGTTCTGTTCCTCTGTCCTCCCCGTCCTCCTCCTCCTCTGACTGACTGTGTTTCTCTCTGCCTAGGTGGCGCCAGACTTCTTTGAGTACTTCCGTGCTCTCTACCCTTTCCTGCGCGCGGACCCGACGCTGTGGTGCATCTCCGCCTGGAACGACAACGGGCGGGACGGGCTGGTGGACCCGGGCCGGGCGGACCTGCTGTACCGGACCGACTTCTTCCCCGGGCTGGGCTGGATGCTGCTGAAGGAGCTGTGGCAAGAGCTGGAGCCCAAGTGGCCCAAGGCCTTCTGGGACGACTGGATGCGTCAGCCCGAGCAGCGGAAGGATCGTTCGTGCGTGCGGCCCGAGGTCTCGCGCACCATCACGTTCGGACGCAAGGGCGTGAGCCTGGGCCAGTTCTTCGACCAGTACCTGCGCTACATCAAACTCAACACTGAATTTGTGCCTTTCACCACGCGGGACCTGTCTTACTTGGTCAGGGAGCGCTACGACGAGAACATTGTCAAGGAGGTGTATGCTGCCCCCCCAGGTCAAACTGGAGGAACTGCACGGGGGCACCCTGAAGGGGGCGGGCCCGTACCGCGTGCAGTACTCCAGCCGGGACAGTTTCAAGGCGCTGGCGCGAAGCCTGGGCGTCATGGACGACCTTAAGTCTGGGGTTCCGCGGGCGGGCTACAGGGGCGTTGTCAGCTTCATGTCCCGAGGCCGCAGGGTGTATCTAGCGCCCCCCGAAGGCTGGACTCGCTACGACACCAGCTGGAGCTGAGGGGGGAAACGGGTGGGGGTGGGGGGTTAGAATGAGATATATGACGAAAGGACGTGATGATGGACCACAGAGACGCACCTCTCAAACCAAAGAGAACAGCAGTAGAGACTATTGGTGACGAATGTGAATGGCATGAAGGAGAGATGGGGGGGTGATGAGCATATTACAGGAGAATTGAGGGCATGAGAACAGGTGTGTGTGTGTGTGTGTGTCACGTCGTGCACCTCATCAGGATCGCTCTGTGCTCTGTAGGTCAAATCAGTTCTGTAGTACAACAGCTGTTTCTAATCGTGCTCTTATCAGAGGTTGGGCCTCTTTTGCAAATTGAGAAAAGACGAGCTGTCAGTTCTCCTTAGGCCCCCAACCACACACACCTACACACACACACACACACACACTGGGATGACTCCCCAGCTGGTTTCGAGTGGTTTAGATAAAATAGTCAATATTATTATAAATAAACTTTATGATTATTAAATAATGATTATTGTTTATTTTAATTAATGTATTGGAGGGGAGAGATTTTTTTTTTTTTTTCAAAATCAAATTGAATCACCCATGCCCTTTTGACAACGGCCGCTCTGATTGGTGCAAGCAGGCGGCAGGCTCATCACTCTCATGCATCGTCTGTGACGTCATGCCGGTGTCTGTGCACCAGCTTCATTTCAGAACCGGCACTTGGTGAAATCCCATTGCATTCAGAAAAAGCTCATAAGTGTTGGTTTGTTGCAAAACCAATAGTTACTGTTACTGTTATTTTTTCAAATCACATGAGGATGATGTAAGTTGTTGATGAGATAAATGGTAATATAATTACGTGTACTGTACTGAGATTTTGAGAGAAGTGTGATTGATTCAGTCGCTCTGATGACATGTAAAACCACTGCCTGACATGTTTATAACTTTAATACATTGAGAATAAAATCCACTATTTTGATATTTGTCTAATGATAATACCCTCATGTTGCGAGTATCTGGTTAATGCCTGGTGTTGTTTCACATGGGAGATTGTGGGTGTTTCTCAAAGTCAAGGATGCTTCCTTGGTAGGATGGGTCCTTCCGAGTCCTTCCAAGTTGTGTCCTTTTAGAGGCTTGTGTCGAAGGATCCTAGACATCTGAACAGTCCTTTGGCGGGAAACGCAGCTGTCAAGGATCCTTTCTTGACTTTAAGAAACACCCTGCATTTTAGATGCTTTCAAAGGTGGGGATGTTATACGAAACTGTCCATCATGGTCATACCTCTTTCTGTACCAGAAAAAAAGTTCATCATCGTGCCGACTCATGCTGAATTGGTTCCTTTACTAACAATTCCACCACTACAGTGCGCTGTTATGGGCATACTGGATGGCTGCACAACATGAGTTCCATGCCTTGACCTCTTGTCAACCTTTCTGTGTCATAAATGTGCACACTGCACTACAGGAGCAGTAGCGGGACACAAGACCTGTAAAAACTGAGCTGTCCCACACTTGGAGGGGTCCTTGAGTGTACTGACCGTCCATCAATTTGATTTCAGGGACCAAGGGTTGCATTCCATTTCTTTTCTACTTCTCCACACTGCGCATCACACGTGTGTTCACAGAGCTGTGCACCAGGACACTGGCTCACTGGGTGAGGGTCTATCACATACTCACCTGCTGCTGGAAGATGTGCATCAGTGGCACAGTGCTGACAATGCAAATTCTGTAGCACACTGCTAGCTTCAGTAACTCAACAGCGAAGCGCTATATATATCAACAGACAGAGAGGCAGACTCAAAACGACATGTTTTATAGCTATTGTTGATGTGACGAGTCCGACTTCTCTACTAGACTCCAGACAGGTTTTTATGAAGATCTGTAGGAACACAGTTGCCAGGCTGTTTACATGTAAAAGGTGTCAACAGAGTAAGATGCGTGCCACAAAAGCTTTAGAGAGAGGTGTAGACAAACAAACACTTTTTTGTGTCAAGCAAGTGATGCATACCACAAGCTACAGGTACTACAAATGAGACTTCATCACTTGTCACCAAGTTTATCACAGGTATGTGAATAACATTTGTAAACATCTGAAAGTAATAATAATAAAAAAAACAGGAAGAGAAAAAAAAAAATGCCACTTGGCTCACGTAAAATAAACCTCACAATAAACATGAGGAGCACATCGCAGAAACACAGCACTCAAAACGGCAGGGTTCAGCAGAGGGAACCTAAAGGAAGCCTACGTCACTAAGCCAAATCTCAGGGAAAAGTGCTTGGCCCCTGGCAGGCTCTGGCTAACACTGAAGTCTGATCCATTAGAGTAGAGTTAGTTCTGGATAACAGCCAGAGCTCGTGTCTCTCCTGTGCGTCTCCTGCTGTCGCCACGGGTTTCGGCTCTGCTCAACTACAGGACAGAGTAGAGAGAGACACGGAGATGTGTTGTTTGATTTCATTTGATTTATTGACAGATTAAAAGATCCACAGCAGAGGCAAGGCCAAACAAAGTTGAAGTCCTGAAGTAAAGGGGCATTAAACCGGAGAGGCCGCTAACATTTGTAATGTTAGAGTGGATGTGGGCGGTACTTACTGTAAGTGGAGATGTCGATCTCTTCGGGTAGCTGCTGATTGTTGACTTCAAAGCGGTCCTGCACGTCGTTCAGGATGCGGCGTCGGTCTCATCAGACACAAATGTGATGGCCAGACCCTTCGTCCAAAGCGGCCTGCACTGCACTAAGTCAGGAGAAGAGAGAGAGAGAGAGAGAGAGAGAGAGAGAGCAAAACACAAATCAAGAGAGGACGGGAAAGATGACAAGGCCAAGCAATTTATATTTCTTTCAGAATCCGTGTCAGCTATCTGCTGGTCACTGTGTGTGTGTGTGTTTACCCTATGCAAGTATGTGTCTGAATCCTCCGGCATGTCATAGTTGAAGGCGATGTTGACCCTTTCAATGTCCATCCCACGGCCAAACAGATTAGTGGCCACCAGGATCCGCCGCTGGAAGTCTTTAAATTGCTGGTAGCGGGACAGTCTGTAAGGAACAACACTCTTAACGGGCCAGTCTGTAAGGAACAACACTCTTAGCGGGCCAGTCTGTAAGGAACAACACTCTTAGCGGGCCAGTCTGTAAGGAACAACACTCTTAGCGGGACAGTCTGTAAGGAACAACACCCTTGTGACCCACTTAGCTCCAATCATCACACCCTGTCTTTTATAACACATGACAGGTTTGACTGGTTCTTGAACTGAAAGCCTTTATTGTCATTGCATTTGCATTCAACAACATTTCTGCGTCAGTCAGTATATGTACCCGTTTTAGTGGCCATGTCTACCCTGACACATTTTATAAATATAGTATTAGTATACAGAGTTAGGCCTCCTACAATTCTTCTCAGTCAAACATCCAGTGGTGCAGTGGTTAGCGTCACTGCATTGTAAGCGGTTGACCGGGGTTAGATTTCCAAGTATTTGTACACCTGTACATACCTGCTCCTGAGGCATCCCGCACATGTAAATACGGGCTCTCGGTGGATGGCGATAGCCGGGAAGTTCTGCTCCACCAGTAGCTGAGCGAGAGCAATGCAACGCTGCACCGACTTCACAAAGATCACCACCTAACCAGAAGACACAAATGTATACAAACACCACAATCACACGCAACACAGATTTACCCACAGGCACACATCCATTGTAACTACATGCAGACAAAATAGGTTTAATTGGCCAGGACATCTATCGAGCTATGTCAGTTATCGCAGTGTCAAACATCGGCCATTCTGTTAAACAATCAAAATGCTAAGTTTAATGGATTAACATGAAAACGCGAACGTTTGCCGATAACACACGCCATCTGATAAATAACACCGTTACGATATTATTATTTACATTTACATTTAGTCATTTAGCAGACGCTTTTGTCCAAAGCGACGTACAAGGGAGAGAATATTCAAGCTACGAGCAATAGAACCTGGTGTAACAATAAATAAATACTACTTTACATAAGAAATATAACAAAATGAAATAAAAAAAAAGAAAGAAGTGCAGCTATTTTGGAGCTCGAGATAATATTAGGTACTTGGACCCAGGAGTATTCCGTCTCAGACCCCCAGGCCCATCTAGGTGGCCCAGTCCTCCCTGCGTCTCCTTCACCCACATGTTCTCCAACTTCAAATTACCCTGCTGTTGTACCTGGTTGAACTCGAGTACGTCAAGCAGGTCGAAGAGTTTCCTGTTCTTCTCGTTGTCCTTGAGTTTGACATAGTACTGCTGCAGGCCGTGCAGCGTCAGCTTCGTCTCGTCGTCCACAAAGACCTCCATCGGCTGGGCCGTGGCAGCAGCGTAGGGGTGGGGTGGGGGGCAACGGAAGGTGAGGAGGAGGATGAGGGGAAAGAAGAGGAGAAGAAGAGGAGAGGAGAAGGTGGTTGCAGTTAAAGGGGTGTTGGTTGTGTGTGACGAGTGAGGAGAGAGTTGGACAGTGTCAGGACAGAGGTAGGGGAAGAGAAAGAGAGAGAGAGAGAGAGAGAAAGAAGACACCAGCACAGGAGAGAAGAGACCAGGAGACGACAGGAGAGGGAGATTAAACAGAAAGAGAGAGGGGATGGGAGTTAGACACACCCTCCCCTCCCATACACACACATGCTTCCACATACACGCTAAAACACACACAGACACACACTCATTCATCCATGTACACACACAGCCATGCACCTACACATGCAGACACACACACACGCACACACACACACACACACCCTCTCACACTCGCAAGGATGCATCTACTCTGCACTACTTCAGGCATTGCTGGTACAACACAACTACAGGTCTATTTGGGTGAGAGATGCAACCAACCACACCACTCTTGCTGTTCGGCCTTAGAGTTTAACACCACAACCCAACACATGTACTGTACAAACACACTTGTGTCTGTTCTTCTTGTATCCTGATTTAGCAATGTATGAACAGGCTTTTAATGATATCTACAGTGAGTACCATTTAAAATCACACCGAGTTGTACTTAAGTCTGATAATTAGTGAATCATTAATTTAAGCTGAGGGGAGGGGATGTTAAAGGCCCATCTAATGTCCATAACCAACAGGGTTGGGAAGGTTACTTTTGAGATGTAATGTATATATAATGTAATGTAATATTTCAATTACTTCATCAAAGTAATGCAACTTATTACATTTGATTACTTTCGATTACTTTTTGATTGGCAGACTAGAGGCAGTGCAACCTCAAACAAGAAAACCAATCAAAACAACGCTCAACGGTTGAGTGCATACTGCCAAATGAATGGTGCAAATGAATTCTTAGTAACTGTAACGGATTACAATTACATTTATTTTGTAATTTAATTACGTAACTCTGGGACATGTAACTACTTTCTCCCCAACCCTGATAGCCAATGAGAGCCAGTGTTCTGGTAGCCAGTGGTTAGGATAGGAGCTTTGTCCATGTCATTGCTGAATGAGGCCAATGTCACTTACCTCAGAGTCAACCACCCAAAACCTCGCCTACAGGTCACTGATCTTGCACCCTCCACCTCAGACACTGCCTACATGTCACAGGTCTGACCCCACAGCACTTAACAGCAGCTGACTGATCTCTGGTCTGGTCTGTTGCTCTAGGTTTTCAGCTCAGCCCCCTCTACGCCTGATCTGAGATCAGTGTATCTCTTTCTCATGTCTGGGGACACCCGCTAGGGCACCCAATCAACTGGCTGCCCGGGCATTTCTCAGGGTCAAGTGGGCGTCCTTCACCCCCTGGCAACTCCGGCTGTTATTACTCACCCCCCTGACGCCATCTCCTCTCAGCCTAATGGCTTTCAATAGATGGCAATTGCTGGGCAAAGCCCAATGACGTCTGGGAAGTGTACGTGGGGGGCCTCTCTGTGTGAGTGTGTGTGTGTGTGTGTGCGCGTGGGGGGCCTCGTGTGTGTGTGTGTGTGTGTGTGTGTGTGTGTGTGTGTGTGTGCGTGGGGGCCTCTGTGTGTGTGTGTGCGTGGGGGCCTCTGTGTGTGTGTGTTTCTGTAAGTGGGCTGGTGAGCTTTCGCAATCAAGATTGGTTGCACAAAACACATTTGTTGTTGTATTTTGATTTGCAGATGTTTAGACTGATAGATTCCTTCAAATTGTATTACTGTATTGTAACACTCGACAGATTTGCGTTGTTTTTATCCGTTACATCATTTGTTCGGTGTGCCATGCATCCATCACTTGCTTGACAGAAGGCATTACTTTTGTTTTATCTGGACCGCGGACTCTCTCCCTCTCTTTTCATCCTTTCTTCCCTCCCGAAACGGTCTTCCGCAGCGCTTCTCCCCTCATCTCTCTCTTTCCCTCTCACCCGCGCGATCTCACGCGTCTCTCATCTGACGGCTGTGTTTGCATTCACGGCTCGTTTCTCTAATAACAGGCATGGCGGCACTGACTTCTTTTCGTTCCTTTTCTCCAATCTCGTGTGTCGGCAGGGCAGTTGAAGCTACGCAGTTACACTCGTTTGGTCTTAGCGGGATTGCTTGTGAAGAACGCACGATGACATCCCATGTAAAACTGGCGCTTCGCGACGTCAAGGACTTGAACTTATGAACTCAAACCTCAAGTCTGCGTCTTTGAGGTCTCAACTTGCTGCAAAGCTCATGATGTTAGCTAGCTATTGCGAATGGTTATCTCCCCAGACTCTCTAGAGGGGGACTTTGGGCAGTGGGGTGTCCATATGTCTATATAAGGTGTGTGCTAGTCCTGCCCTCCTGCTTTCGAAGTGGGAAGGAGTTTTAGTGCTCTGGGACTGAGATCCATCACCAGATTATGTTCCTATCAGGGAGGAGGTGTGTAATGACAGGAGCCTACTGCTTTGGTAGTGGTGGAGGTTTAGATTATAAGCGACCACCCGAGCATCTGAACAACAAACCAACTGTGGTCTTGTGGGTTCAAGGATCCAAGCAGTGGCCGTGTTGCTTGAACGGTACGTAGAGATGCTCTTACTGCTTAGCTTAATTTGGACTAAGAATGGAACAGCTGTTGTGCGGCCATCAAAACGCACGCAAGGCCAAACTAGCGGCTGAGTAACTCTGCAGCTAAACTCACAAGCAAATGCTAATGCCACATTAAACTGGTGGCGGTGGATTCGTTCAGTGAGTATATGTTTCAGTGAGGAGGCCATTCTCACGCTACGCGATCAGGCAGCTGAGAGAACCCAACCACGTCCTGTGTTTAGGGTGGAGTTAGTCAGTGGGCGGGACCCCAGGAGACCAGGTGGGCGGAGCAGAAGGAGGAGCTTAATTACATCTTGCATGAACTTCCTGCAGACAGGACGGATCTCTTTGCTGAGAGTAGCGCTGAACATCATCACTTGTTTCTCGTGGGGAGTCATGCGGAAGATCTCCTGCACATCACGACGCATGTCTAGAGAAAGAATACGTTTCCTGAGTTATTTCATTCTAATCATAAAAAACACATTACCTCCTATCAAACCTAAGCACCACACAGTTCATAAGTACCCATAAAAAATATGACTACAGTCTGTTATTCCTAATTCCATCCTATCTGTTAACTCTGAAGTCCATGAAAGGACATATGAAGCATGGTGGTTCTAACCTGATCCAAAACGCAGTTGTGTGCAACTATGTGTGCTAGCAATGCTAACTCGCCCTGACTTTAATGACAGAACGTGCTATTTTAACAAGTTAGGTGTTGTATTTCCTGCTAACTAAACCTGCTTAGCATGCCATCAACTCTTCCAACTCACCAAGCTGTTCTAGCATCTTGTCGCACTCATCCAAGATGAAGTGTTTGATGTGGCGCAGGTTGAGGCTCTTGTTGCGGGAGAGGGCTAGAATGCGCCCCGGAGTCCCCACCACGACATGGGGGCTCTCTCGCTTCAACGCTTCCTCGTCCTTCTTGATGGACAGACCCCCAAAAAACACAGCCACCTACAGAACAGACAGGAGGAGAAGAGAGAAATGTGAGACACAACAGAGACAGGAGACAAAATGAGCAAGACACAACAGAGATCTCCTTTTAGGGGTTGTTTGTCATTTCTGGCTTTAAATACAGAATGAGAAAAATCATCATTTTCTGTACATGTGTGTCTTCTTTATGTGTATCTGTATATGTGTGTATTCTTTATGTGTATTTTACATGTGAGTGTGGAAGCATCATTTCACTAATCCCGTTCTAGGCTAATGGTTGAGAAGGACTGTTACACAGAAACTGCTCCTCAACACTGCAGGCAGCTGCAGTCTCTCTGAACATTAGCGAAACCTTTCAATCCAGTCATCTTTGTTACAGAATAACAGCTGTGGCTTACTGAATCCTATAAGATAAAATCAGCTACGTGAACAGACAAAGTAACATCGCCCTCTGCTGGCTGTACCTTGACAGTGGCATGTACTTGGAGAAGCGTTCATACTCTTTGCTGATCTGGAAGGCCAGCTCTCGTGTGTGACACATCACCAGCACTGACACCTGCAACAAAACAAAGCAGATGAGCTTCAGGGTTTACTTTGTAAGGAATTAAACAAATAAAGCCTAGAAATTGACAGGCTGGCTGACAGACAGACAGAGAAACGGTAGTCATTTCAAAACAGTGCTCCTTCAGAAATATGACTGGAAGAACAGATGGGTAGAGTTTAGTGGATTGATAGAGAGAGAGAGAGAGAGACAGAAGAGCCATCACATGAATAGCCTCACCTGACCAGTGACAGGCTCCAGCTGCTGCAGTGTAGCCAGTACAAATACAGCAGTCTTTCCCATACCAGACTTGGCCTGGCACAACACATCCATACCCAAGATGGCCTGGGGAATACACTCATGCTGAACTAGTCACAAAGAAAAGAAGGGAGAAAGACAGCGACAGGAAAAGTGACAGAAGAGACAGAGAAAGTCAAAGTTAGACTGTCACTCAACTGTTTGAAATTAACTGTTTGCAATTACGTCTGCACTCATGGATCAGAGCCAATTCAGAGTGGCTCACCTTCAGACGGGTGCTCAAAGCCGCAGTCCACGATGGCCCTCAGCAGCTCGGGCTTCAGCAGGAAGTCCCTGAAGCCGGACGAGTGGATGGACACATATGAGCCCTTTACCGCCTCCTTCCGCATGGACATGGTGTCTCCTGCCCCTCTCCAAAACCCCGTCTCCGACGCCTCCTGCGGTGTCCACTTCATCCTCCTCATAATCCAAGAGCTCGTTCTCCACATCGTTCTCAGCCATTCTGACACTAAACACCAACGGTGATAATTCAAATCCGTACAAATCCAATGTGTTCCGACGAGCAATTGGCTCGAATAACATGCAAAAATGACTTGACGTTGACTTGCTCAGTGGAATCTGGCTAGTTACATATTAACCTGTTAGCATGTTCACTTTCCAGCTGTCATTTACAATATACCAGACAACTTAACTCTTAACTGGGGACAGCGTTCTACTGTTCTGCATACTTCATACTGCAATTGTATCCTGTACCTCTAAATCACATATAGCCATAATTCGATTGTCAAGGACTGTCATGTCTGAGTGCGTCACGATTAAACAGTTGGCTAACTAGCTAACCCGCATTGAGCAGCTAACGGGCACGTATTAACGGGGAAATCTACAAACGTCGGTAGACATTTACGACAAAACATCTCCTCAAAAAAGAAACTACTTTAATATATTTGGTGACCATTTAGGAAAATTGACCTCATTAAGAGGAATATTACCTTCAAATTTTACAGCAATTCGTGATGGTTGCTGTCTTTCTTCAGATGCGTATCTGTCTACGTCATCAGCATGCGCCCCCTCCACACTTAGGGCCTCAGAATTTTGAGGTTAGGTTCATTCCGGTTAATTCTCCGCCTGTCTGTGTCTTCCACGTGAAAAGTAGAAAAGTAAGGAGAGCCGCTCAAAACAAACATAAGGAACAACAGCGGTGAGGACTAAAATGTATCTGACGCAAAATGTATTTGGTGTTTGGATTTTGTTCAATGTAGGTTAACGTAATTACGTAGATCACACCGAATTACTGCCGTTTTGTCAGGTTGGGATGAACAGATAGTGCCTCCGTTTACATAAGTGGAGTGAGGATCTCTCACATGCATGGTGTTAACATAGACATGTCAGATAAATTACTCTTTTTCTGTCGCAGAAATGTCTTGTTTTAGCGGAGACCCAAACTTTTGCCCAGAGTGCGGCAATGTCCTACCTTTACCTGGTGCACCAGATACCATCACATGTCCCCGGTGTGCCTTTATTATCTCTGTGCGGGGTAAGTTATGTGATGCATACATGTATGTGTGTTTTTAATGCTGAGTTTTGAAATTCCCGAAACACTTGAGAATCTGGATGATACTATTCCTCTATGAAGAGTATCTGAAGCTGTTATGAATCTTTTTCTTTCAGAATTAGCAAATCAAGTAATTACATCGTCCGTTGTGTTCAACCCGTTAGAACTAGTGGTCAGCACTGGGGATAATGTGGAAGATTCTGAACTAAAAGGCCCAGTGGTAAGCATGACTAAATATGGGTTACATATGAAATTAAGTTTCTTATATGTCTATATGGCTGAATTGAACGCACATATATCATGTATAGTAAGAGGAAAGTTTGTTGTACATCTTACATGCAAGTATACACAAGCAACAGGTTTATGATCGTGACGTTAAAAAGAGAGGAAGACTGTTCTGCTGTATGTGTTGTGTCATACGAAAGTTATTGCCCGTTATTATACTATATAAACTTGGAAAAAAGTTTGGACATAATTGTAAGGGTAAATAACCAGGCTTTCCAACGATTACAATTAGCATTGTAACAACAGAGAAATAATCGACCAAACACACATTTCCAAACTTACATTATCTCTGGTTGCACAAGGTTCCTTACAAGAATGACTTGATGACTGTACCATTAACATGTCATTGACAAACACTTCTCCTTCTTTTCCTGTCACTCCCAGATTGACAGGCGGTGTTCCAGATGTAACAAAGAAGGTATGGTTTACCACACACGGCAGATGAGGTCAGCTGATGAAGGACAGACAGTCTTCTTCACTTGTATACATTGCAGGTATACTCACATTTTGCAGCATCTGAATACACTGAAAGTATACTCTGCACGTACATTACAGTTCAGCTATACTTGAGAAATGCTGGGGGAAATACGGTGTTGTTAGTGTCATTGCTTGCATGGATGTTTATGAATGTGAGGGTTTAGCTTGCATAGAGCTTCATTCAGCAGCTCACCTGTATTGCTCTCTGCTATTGAAAGAGGTGGTTTTCATTAGGGTTGGAAATTGATAGGGCTACCAAATCTGATGTTACATTATCTGAATGCTCAATCATTTAGCCTATGCATCCAAAAGATTCATGACATTGCAAAGACGTGTGCAAGATATAATGTGTTCATTTTTTTTTTTTTATTTTGTTCATTTTTTTTTATGTGTTCATTTTAGTTCATTTACTGAGAATATTTTAGGCCAGAGTGCTTTATAACCACAAATAATTACTTTGTCAATCAAGGGACCAGAGTTTAAAGTGAACTCTTATTATGATTGGACATAAAGTACTATCTCCATTTATTCCAAGTAAAGTTCTGAGCAATTAGCTGATGTATGTGCCACAGAATAATGTATCGTTTTTTGAAACATCTCTATAAGTCACTCACTTAATTATGCGTACACTTTTTTTCTCAGTTAACCCAATGTTCTATGATTTTATCACAGGTACCAGGAGAAGGAAGACTCTTAAAGAAACAGAATATCTCACATGAAGTGTACAAATATTTAAACTGATTTGTTTGGATTTGTGGTTGTTTAAGAAGTTGCTTTATTTTCTGTGTAATTTTAATTAAAGATAATTCAGCGTCTTTACTGTGCTGATACAGTGTTGCTTCATGTTTATGCTGGTAAACAAGTCATTATAGTAATGATGGATATTTTCAGCAATAAACAAAATTATTGTCATACCTTGTGTTCAACCCTTGTTGTTATTCTGGCTGCACCTCATTCCCATAAGAGTGATGTTTTTGCATGGATTATAATAGCCAAGTGCTGCTCAAAGCCAGGCTAGGAACACAGACCGTAACAACAGATCCTGTCAGTTTGTGATCACACTTTGCAAGAGAGCCCATCCGTAGTTATGGACGCTTGTGTCTTAGGACCAATCGCATGGCAATGTTCTGTCACATGATTGTCCAACATGGCGCCTAGGAGTTCTCATTGTGGACTGGAACTGTGAACATTGTGGCGTTTGTTTTTATGATAATTCTCGTGAACTATGGATTTCAAGGTAAAAACTTCGTAATCAGGCTCGTTGGTGCTGATCGTATTGACTTACCTGTTCACGTATGAATCAGAGAAATGTGAGAGTGTGTAACTTAAAATGAGTGGCTCACTTCCACCTGCTAACGTTAATGTTTCACTAGCATTGACGTTAGCTTACTTTGTATGGCGTTAGCCAAAAGGATGTATTCTTTTATCTTACGGTAATATTTATAGTTATATATCTGTCAACATTTCTGCTCACTGATTTCTCAAATGTACCTGAATCTTCCTGGCTACTCAGTGATAATACACTTCGTTGAATCCTTCATTTCTGGTTGTAGATGAAGTTGCGCGTGCAACTTCAGTGTAAGAACCTCCATGAATACCTGAAAGAACTGAGTCCAGATGTTCTGGACCGACTGTACAACCACCGGCGACCTGTCTGGCTGTCTACAGGTAGCGTTGCATTTGAGCAAAGGAAAACTAGATCGCAAATATAAGCAGGACTATCTGAATACTACTAGAGTGCCGTGGATTGTCTAGCAGAAACACTATCCTCTTCTACTGTCAGGAGTCTGACTATTAACTATTATTACTGTCATGACGACCATGTCCTATGAGATCTATATTTTACTGTTCATATTAATGTCATAACATTTAATGATACAGTGGTGTAGTGCTTGTAAATGCAATGGACACTTCTTGTGTTCAGGGAGCTGCCTGCACTGGCAAAGAACTATGTGATGCGCATGCTCTTCTTGGATCAGCCCCTGCCCCAGGCTGCTGTTGCATTGTGGGTAAAGAAAGATAGTCAGAAGTGAGTATATTTGTGTGTGTGCATGTGTTGTCTGTGGATATCTGTTGTGTGGTCCCAAGAACAACTCAAGTGTTCATGCGTCAGTCTTCATGTGATCAGGAATTATATAAATGACTGTCTTTCTTCAGCAATACATTTATGTGTTTCTCACTGTGATCGTTACCTGTGTGCGCAGGTATGTGTGCTCTGCATGCTTTCTCAGTTTTGTCAGGGATGATAACATGTGACGTGCTATGTCCTGTGTTTGTGTTTGTGTTTTGTCAGGGACCATGACGAGTGTGTGTCTGTGTTGTCAGGGCTACGGCTCTGGCATACTCAGCATCTTCAAGGTGGTCTTCAAGGTAATGTGCTGAACCCAGTTTTTAAGGACAACCTGAGGATTGCACTCCTGGGAGGGTGAGTGCCTATCACACACACACACACACACACACACACACACACACACACACACACACACACACACACACATTAATGTACTCTCTGTCTGAAATGTCATCTGTAACCTCAAGTCATTGCTCTTGCCATGGTTCTTAATAGACTTTTAGCAGGAAGAGAAATGTCTTGATTGTGGTTTTAGTATTCCTCAGTTAGGAGGTATGTAATAGGGTGAGGCAAGCAGATACTCAGCACCCAGCCATGAGGTGATGCTGTGTTACTGGTGCCATGACCTGATGCTGTGTTACTGATGCCATGGCCTGATGCTGTGTTACTAATACCATGGCTGATGCTGTGTTACTGGTACCATGCCTGATGTGTACTAATACCATGGCCTGAAACTGTTTTACTAGTACCATGACCTGATGCTGTGTTACTGATGCCACGGCCCATTATAAAATTCACTGCACGGGGCTCCAGATGGCAACTAAAATGGTCACCAATGCGCCTACATTTTTTATTTTGCAACCATCTCTTTCCCATCAGTTGCTATTGTGACCGTCCCCGAGGAGAGCACGTTTCCTTCAGGAAGCTGATATACTAATGTCATGCCGCAGTTTTGCATTTGCACTTGTCTCATTTTCAAGTCAGTCTTGAAGCAGTGTCGTGTGCAGTGTTGTAAAATGTCCTATATTGATATTGGCATTTGTTTTCAGCTAGCATCATTGTTTATGAAATACTTCAGTGGTAACAACAGGCTAAGCCAGTGGTTCCCAAAGTTTTCATGTCAGGTCCCCTTTGACAAAGAAAAATAAATGGTGTAATATTAATGAGACAGAGACCAGCAATCAGAATTTCAATCAGCGCTTTATCTTTTGCAAAAGAGGGAGAGTGTCACAACCAAATATCATGAACAAACTCCAAAGATGAGCTGGGCGCAGCAGTGTATATAGTTCATATAGTTCCTCAAAACATGTTTCATCAGCAGGCACGGTACATTAATCTGAGACAAGACGTTGACCCTTGTCTGACCCTTGTCTGATCAGTAGGTGTCTGACAGCAAAAACAACATGTATCACTTCAGCAAAGTGTTACAATCATTCATATCGCAAGAGTTGGTTCCTTAATTCAGTACATGTAAGCATTCTAATTAAAAATAGAATAACAATGTAAGTTAGCTATCCCTAACATACAGGCTAATGGTAGGCCCTGACCACATTATATTGTTCAAAGTAGGCTATAAACTCATCACCAGACAAGTTAGTTATGGGCTGCTATGCTGTAAGTGCACTGCCGTACAACATTCGACCTGTAGTCTGTTGTTTAGGTTTCTCGTTCCGTTGTTTCACCCTCAACCCGCATCCCCAAAGAGTTTAACAGCATATACGACATAAATAGGTTATTTTCATGATTTTATTTTAAATAAATAAATACTGACAAAAGACATTTAATAAATACAATCAGAAAAGTATACATCAAAAATATAAATAATGCAACTAATAAATAATATAATAATACAATAAAAT
>NC_045170.1:7579900-7654921 GCF_900700415.2 Clupea harengus | reverse complement strand
TACAGCCAGGGCGAGAGTACCGCACGGCGAGGAGGATGGCGACAGCGGCAGCAGGACAACGCGCACGGAGTGTCCGAGGAGACGGATGACAACACCTTCGTGTTCAAGCTTGTGACCAGTGAGCCAGGCAGTGGTGTCACCAGAAAGGGCCTGATGGTGGACACCGGTGCGACTTCGCATATCATCACTGACCTGGCGAAGTTCAAGAGCTTCGATGACCGATTCCAGTCCGAGACGCACTGCGTGGAGCTGGCCGATGGCACAAGCTGCACAGGGGTCGCGGAGCGCAGAGGAGACGCCGAGGTGTGTCTGGTCGACAGCAGGGGGCGGCGCCGCAGTGCCACACTGAAGCAGGCGCTTTACATCCCCTCGTATCCCCAAGACATCTTCTCTGTGAGAGCTGCAACTTCCAGTGGGGCAACGGTGATCTTCAAGGAAGGAGAAGACGTCTTGCAGCACAGAGACGGTACGCTTCCTCATTCATGAGCATAACAGACTGTTCTATTTGCCTACTGTGCCAGTAAACAATGATCAATGTATGAGCTGTCATGATATTCAGACGTGGCACGAGATTTTAGGGCACTGTAATTTTGATGATGTCATGAAGTTAGAGAATGTTGTGGACGGCATGTCAATCAGGGGTAAAGTGTCCAAATCCATGATATGTGAAGTGTGTACTCAGGGCAAGTTCACTCGGAGCAGGAACAGGAATCCTGATGTGAGGGCCAAATCAGCCTTAGAGCTGGTTCACACTGACTTGGCAGGCCCCATTGACCCAGAATCCAAGGAAGGGTATAGGTATGCACTTTCCTTTACTGATGACTATTCAAGTGCAGTGTTTGTGTACTGTCTAAAGCACAAGAGTGACACTGTAGAAGCCACCGAGAGGTTTCTAGCCGACACAGCCCCATATGGGAAAGTGAAGTGTCAGGTCTGACAATGGTACCGAGTTCACAGGGCAGGGTTACCAAGCCCTACTGCGTAGAAATAGAATCAGACATGAAACATCAGCACCATACTCACCACACCAGAATGGCACTGCCGAGCGTAACTGGAGAACCCTTTTTGACATGGCTAGATGTATGCTCTTGGAGAGCCAGTTAGCCAAGGAGCTATGGCCGTATGCGGTCCAGACAGCAGCAGTGGTGAGGAATAGATGTTTCAACAACCGCACCAGAGAGACACCTTATTTTATGCTGACAGGAAGGAGACCTAATGTCTCCAGGATGCAGAAGTTTGGTACTGTGTGTTACGCCTACAGGCAGGACAGGAAGAAGCTAGAGTCAAGGTCTGACAAAGGCATCTTTGTTGGTTATGACAAGAACAGTCCAGCCTATATGGTCTACTACCCTGACAGCAGGAAGGTGATGAAGCACAGACTGGTGAGGTTCATGTCATGTGTTGAGGGACAGCAGACTGATGACATGTCCGACAATGACAGTGGTGTGCAGTCTAGCACAACCAGACCTGACCCTGACAAACCCGAGCAGAATGACATCCCAGAGGCTAGGCCAGGTCCAAGCCAGATAGGCCTACAGACAGGTGAGGCCAAGCCAGAATCCCAGTCTCCACGGAGATACCCTGCTAGAGAGAGGAGGAGGCCAGACTTCTATGGGATAGAGAGTGATCAGGCTCAGATCAACATTGATTATTGCTACAGGATAGTTTGTAATGTACCTCAGACGTTCAGAGATGCTGTGACTTCATCCAACTCAAGAGAGTGGGTAAATGCAATGGATGAGGAAATGAAGGCACTGAGGGATAACAACACATTTACTCTGACCACCTTACCTGAGGGCAAGAAGGCAGTGGGGGGTAGATGGGTGTATACTCTCAAAACCAATGTTGATGGATCTGACAAGTACAAGGCCCGCTATGTAGCCAAGGGATACAGTCAACAGATGGGTGTAGACTATGGAGAAACGTTTTCTCCTACTGCCGACCTGACTAGTGTGAGAGTGTTGATGCAGAAAGCTGCCCAGGAAGATCTGATCCTACATCAGATGGATGTAAAAACTGCCTACCTACATGCACCAATTGATTGTGAAATTTACATGGAACAGCCAGAGGGTTATGATGTAAAAGATCAGAAGAAGATGGTGTGTAGACTAGAGAAGTCACTTTATGGGCTTAAACAATCAGGTCGAAACTGGAACAAAATGTTGCATGACTATCTTTGTGAAAACATGTTTGTACAGAACCCAGCCGATCACTGTGTTTATCAGAGAGAAACGGAACATGACAAGGTGATCGTACTGATCTGGGTTGATGACCTGGTTATTGCAGCCTGTGATGAGAGAGTTTTAAAAGCAGTAAAAGAGATGCTTACTGTGAAGTTCCAGATGAAAGATTTGGGTAGACTGAAGAATTTTCTTGGTATCACTTTTGACCAGTGTAATGGATGTGTGACCATGTCACAGCAGAGCTATGTTGACAAGCTGCTTGACAGGTTTGATATGCAGGATTGTAAACCCAGGTCGACACCTTGTGAACCAAAGCTGCATTACACTGATGATGAGAAGCTAGGTGACCCCAGAAAATACAGAGAGGCAGTGGGTAGCCTAATCTACCTAACCTCATGCACCAGACCTGATCTGAGTTTTGTTGTAAGCAAACTGTCACAGCATTTCAGTGAGCCGACAGAAGAGCAGTGGACAACTGTTAAGCATGTACTGAAATATTTGAAGGGCACAAATGACAAAATGTTGTGTTACAGAAAATGTGATGGGCTGAGGTTGTTTGCTTACAGTGATGCAGATTGGGCAGGTGATGCAACTGACCGACGCAGTACAACTGGTTATTGTGTTAGTCTGAGTGAGAATGGTCCTCTGATTTCCTGGAAGACCAAGAAGCAGCCAACTGTAGCACTGTCAACTTGTGAGGCAGAGTATATGGCGTTGGCCGCCACCACACAAGAGTGTCTTTACTTATCTCAACTGCTTGAACATCTGGATGACTGTTTGTATGATGTACCTAAGATTTTTGAAGATAACCAAGGTACAATTGCATTAGCCAAGAATCCAGTCAGCAGACAGCGATGTAAGCACATTGATATAAAATACCATTTTGTGAGATCAACTGTTAATGACTGTAAAGTATGTTTGGAGTATTGCCCAACAGACCAGATGGTAGCTGACCTGATGACAAAACCAGCTACTAAAGCAAAGCTATTTACTTTTTCTATGTTCCTGTTTGGGGTATAGCCAGTTAAGTGCAGTTGGTTTCCATGTTTGTTTTATTTTTTATTTTTGTTGTTGTTGTTTTTTTTTTTTGTTGTATGATCTATGGTTGTCAATAATGTGTGATCAAGTGGGGGTGTTAATTGAATAATTGACAACTGATTGTGCTCCCAATTATTGCTCATGCATTTCAGGTGTGTGTGTCATGTGACTGTCTATAAAAGCTGATGCACCTGCACAAAATAAAGTGATTGAGTGTTCTCTGAACTTGCATCCAGTCTCGGTATGTTATTTGTCCTCCCAAAGTTTATATAGATTGAGTTTGTATATCTAGCAGTCAAGCTCTGTTTAACATCCTCATTGTCATGAAAGTTGGTGATATTGGTGGCCAATGGCTTTAGTCATGATGTGACATTGTTTATCATGCATTGCAATGTAAAACAGAAATGTAAACATGTGAATTATAAACAAGCTGTGAAATGTGTCTTTTTATATGTATTTCTTTAGTAGATGCTTTCATCCAAAGGAACTTACATGTTGGCATTTCATCGTATATGTACTTTCCGTGGTTTAGTTAAGAGCTTGCTTCATCAGTTCAGCAGCAGGCACACAACTTCAGTTTAACATAAAATGCACGTGTGCGTCATGTTGCCGAATTCCACCACCACCTGGCAGCAGCTGGAAGTGGGAATAGCGATTGGATGCTCCATCTCTCCCATCCTCTTCATCACAGCTTTTTAAGTGATCGCGATTGGAGCAAGACAGGTGGTGGGAGGAACCTGCCTGCCTTCAGGACGGAAGCTCCCCCCACACTAAGGAGTTACATGGATGACATCACATGCTTGCTCCAAACTGCTCCATGCATGTCCAGGCTCATGAAGATACTGGATGAGTTGATCACTTGGGCCAGGATGAAGTTCAAAGCAAAAAAGTCAAGGAGCCTTTCCCTGCGGAAGGGTCACCTTTATCATCGGCGGATAAAACATCCCACGCATTGCAGACCAGCCCATCCGAAGTCTGGGGAGGCAATATACATCCAGCCTCTCAGACAAGGAGATAGGAAAGACAACCCTGCAACAGCTCTCAGGCCTGGCCAAATCGACTCAAGCCAGTTACCTGGAAAGTACAAGGTGTGGTGTTTCAATTTCAACTGTACCCAAGGGTAATGTGGCCGCCGAAGCGGGTCGAAGTCACCTGGTCAGCCGTGAGCAAGATGGAAGCAAAGGCCAGCTCGTTCATGCGCAAATGGTCAGGGCTCCCAAGGGGCCACTCATCGGCCAGCCTGTATGGAAAGAACACACTTCAGCTTCCCCTGAAATCCATCACCATAGGGTACAGGCAGGAGAAGGCAAGACTGGTGATGGAGCTGAGGGACTCTATAGATGACACAGTGAGGGACATGGAAGCCTGAGTGTTGACTGGGAGGAAGTGGAGGGTTAGGGAGGAGGTGCAGTGGGCAGGCTGCAGCACCAGGACGGGGCGCGCTGGCCTTGGGTGGGGAGACCCGCCCATTCTGTGGTCCAGAGCTAGCAGGAAGGAGAGGAAGAACCTTGTATCTCTGAGGTGACAAAGATGGCAGAGGAAGAGTACAGGGTCAAGGCAGTGGCACAGGGGCAGCAGGGACGCTGGACGACGTGGGAGGGGGTTGCGGGTCGGGTGGTGAGCTGGGCAGACTTCTGGAAACTGCCACAGGCTCGACACAGTTTCCTCATCAAGGCAACCTACGACACTCTGCCCTCCCCCCAAAACCTCCAACAGTGCTGGGCACGGAGCAGGCCTGTGACCTCTGTGAGACGATCAATGCTTCCCTACAACACACTCTGTCAAGGATGCAAGACGCGCTATGCCAGGGCAGGTACGAATGGCGGCACGATCAGGTGCTGAGAAACTGGCAGAGGTGGTGGAGAGGAAAAGGCAAGAGGAAAGCAATGGGAGCCAGCAGTGGACCCAGTTCCTTAGGGAAGGAAGCTGGGGACACTGTCAGCAGGAGACCTGCAGCACCCACCCTTCTGTGGCCAGGAGTGGAATGGAGAATGGAGGTGGACTTGGGCAGGCAGCTCCACTTCCCAGGGGAGATCTGCAGCACCATACTGCGGCCAGATGTGGTGCTGTGGGCCAAGTCTGAGAGATCTGAGAGACCTTGTGGAGCTTACTGTGCCATGGGAGGAGGGGATGGAGGGAGCCCACAAAAGGAAGAGGGCAAAGTACTCTGACCTGGTTGCGGAGTGCAGGGAGAGCGGTTGGAGTACGCGACTCTTCCCAGTGGAGGTTGGCACGAGGGGGTTTGTGGGAAGCTCAATGACTCGCCTACTGAAAGAGCTAGGGCTGAGGGGCAAGGAGCTACACAAAGCCACCAGAGAGCTGTCTGAGGAAGCAGAGAAGGCAAGTTTTTGGCTTTGGTTGAGGAGGCGGGACAAGTCATGGGGAGCCAGCAACTCCTGAGGAAGGCTAGCTGCGGGGGGTGACAGGGAGACGTCCTTGTTCACTGCCCCGCCACCAGGAGATGTTCCGGGAAAAGGGGCGAAACATCCGTGAACGGTGGTCCCTGGCTGATGACCTCGCAGCTAGCCTAATGGGCACCGGTGGAGGTGCGGCAGGCCTAGAGCCTAGCAGGTGTTACCACCTACCTGTTCACACCAATAGGGGACATCCAAGCATCTATTTGCAAAAGACCATTTGCATAAAAGGCCAGCAAAGACAGTTTTTCCTAAGACAGCTCAAAACATTCATAGCAAAAATGAAGCCTCCTTAAGTTCTTTACACCCATCACTGAGAGCATACAAACCCCATCTATGACAGTTTGGTACAGCAGCTTGGACAGTCACGCACACACAGAACTGCAGAGCATAGTCAATAAATCATCCAAGATTATTGGCACCCCCCTCCCATCAGCTGGATCGTTTTGAATAGAGCCATGTGTGTTAAATAAATGAGTTGGTCACTGTAGTGTATTTCTATTGCCTCTGAAAAAGAGGTATTCCAATGTCAAAGCAGGTGTGAAATATCGCCATCTCTGCAGCTAGAGGGCTTCATTTTTCATTAAGCATCACCTTTGACTGTGTCAAGTGTAGGGCACACAACAAATTTAGAGATGTTTGGTAGAGAAGTTGGTTTAAAACTAGACAGCTAACTATCAAAATAGCACAGTTATAACTGATAAAAGCATGCTAGCATGCTAACTGGTGTGTTTGAGTTGTGGAAGTCTTTCTTTAATTTCTGAGTGTTTTTTTGCTGGAGTGGGACTAACAGGTCTGTTTATATGTCAGTGCAACCAGAGGTGGCTACAAACACCAATGACGACACTGATCAGTGGGTAGTTCTGTCACCATGTTTTACCGATGCAACCTTTTGAGTACTGTGTAACATCATGTCAAACACCATGCTGTTTGCATTTAATGAAATTACAAGTCAACAGTTTATTTTGCTTAGATGTTTTTAAAGTTACCCAGAAATAGACACAGTACAATGTAAAAACAATGTTATTGTAGCTGAAGAATACCTCTGAGGTGATTTGCACGGTGTCTGAGCCAGCTATCTAATGTTAGCACGTTAGCAAGGTAACTACCGACAAGGTAAACAGCTCGCAAGCGGCGTGATTGGTTGTTGACCTGTCAATCTCACTATAAACGTCTACGTTATCAACACAACCCCATGTGCCAGATATGACCACCATCATCCGCATACGGTCTGAATCCACCGAAACGGGTAGCAATATAGCATTAAAAGAACAGCGACTAAGGCTGAGTTCCTGAAATGAGTGGAGTCAGATTAATTATGTTTACCAAGATAGGGTCCTTTAATATAAAATATTGCATTTCAACAAAGAGCAGAAAGACGAACACGCAGAAACCTTCGCCCACTCCCAGTTCCGTCGTTGGTCTGGAAAGTGGTTCCTTACAACCACAGTGTATCAACTGTGTAAATGTAATGAAAATATTTTTTTGAAGCCACACCCAAGACTCATAGCTAACACCCAACACCCCACACACCCAAGACTCATAGCTAACACCTAACACCCCACACACCCAACAGAATTTTTTTGAATGAAAATATTTTTTAAAGCCTCCATATATAGCAGCTGAATATTCAATCTAATCCAATCAGTGGCCTCTCACACACAAATGTAAACAGTTTATTGCAGGAGTTGTCAAACCACTCTCCAATTTTGGACACAACTCCACAGTCCTCCCCAGAAGAGTTTTCCCCCATCCAGTTATCTGGTTCATCTGGTTCATCCGGTTTATCAGACCTTTTCAGCCAGAATCTGTGAACAAACAGGGTGGATGGAGTAAACACAATGCACCATGATGTAGACATGCTCTATATGGAAGATGATGAACAGTTATACTACATATCTGTCTGTCTCTAAGTTCACTGAAGAAGGGGCAGCAGTACAAACACAATTCTGCATCTGCAATGGCAGTGAGGCTGTTCTGTGTCAAGCCTACAGCCAGCATAGTCTTTGTGCTGCGTCTGACTGACAAGCACAAGTTTGCTGTGCTTACATGTGTAACCATGAGAATAGCAGGACAGTAGCAGCCCCTCTACTCACTGCTGAACAGTACAACCAGATTGTATACATTTGAATGTATTATTACACGTTTACATCATTGTACATGGAACAGTATGTAGACTATTGACACATATAAGTAAGTGTTATGTGGTTGTGTTGAGAACGTATGAGGCATGTCTTACACTGCTCCAGTCTCATTGAGAGGTGTGCTGTCCACCCAAATCCACTGTCCTTCTGTCTCCAGGTCATTCAGTCCTATCCAGTAGAAATCCTCAATGGCACTTTGGGACAGAAAACTCTAATGGGAGACATCACAGATATTTATTTTCTAAATGGAATAACTACATGAAAATGCCCAAACCATCTCTTTTTTTACTAAACAAAAAAAGTATAATATGCACCAACCTCAAAGAACATATTCAGAAATGTATCAAATTTACTAAAATAATCCCTGTGAAAAATAAGGGACAATACTTTCACTAAAGGATGATTTGATATGGTGCTAACGCTTTGGGAAGTTTATTCCAAGTTGTCATAAAATCTACAACTTAAAACATTTGTTCTGATAAAAAAAATGCATGATGGTATATATACAGAATAGGTCAATAAAATGCATATAAAAAAGAAAAAAAAACACCCTTTTACTTCACCTGTTCTTCTTGATTGTTCACAATGACCAGATGCCCCCCTAATGTGATGCAGTGATCTCGACTCTGACTCCAGGTCTTATTAGTGGAGGAGAAGAGGTAGCACCTCCCACTGTTGTTAGCCCACCCTTCAGGACAGACCCTACAAACACAGGTGTCTACAAACACACATGACGACACTGATTACTGGGTAGTGCTGTCACTATGTTTCACCAATGCAGCCTTTTGAATACTGTGCTTTGAACACCATGCTGTTTGCATTTAATGTCAGCAATAGTCAAAAAGTACCCTTCTTAAACTTTCTGGGGGAGGTGAAAAGTTCTTTCTATGCTTGTTTCGTATTTGACTAAACGCATAATCTTTATTTCGAAAAATGTCTGTAATTTGTTGCTGAACGTATGTTCCATTTTAATCATGAAAATGATGATTCAACAAATCCTATGATATAAGTGTAAATAAAATACTTATAGTCCAAATATATAGCTAAATCTCACACGCTCATAATTTCCAGTTTAGTAACTCTACATATTTCATCTGCTTTGGTGTTCTCCCCAAACAGAACACCTCATTGGTGCTGCTCCATGTTTCCTCAATTCAGACACATTGTTACACCTTTTAAAGCATCGCCATGGTAACTTATTTGTCCATCGTGTTCTTGTAGTGGACACATGTTCTATGATTAACAGAGAGAGATAGATATTGATATATATTTATATATTTGTATCGCATTTCAGTAAATAAACATTTTCCTAACTTAACATTGAAACGGATGGTTTCAGGAAGTGGCTTCAGGAATTCCCCAACAGCCCCAGTAAAATTGGTTAATGAACAAAACATTAGTCAAAGTGCAGCAGGCCAGATCACATGTACGTATCTCAAAGGGAAATATTGAAAATGAATATGTACGGTAACTTGAACTTTGCATTTGATGATGCAAAGCAGCAACATTTAGAGAGTTCAAGCTAATACATAATAAACAGGTGGTGGCTATGCAGTTATTATTCACAATACAATTATTATTTACAATGTCCACAAGATTGATTAAACCTACCAAAGCCTTATCATGTACCATGTATGTAAACCCATATGGAAAATGTCTGTAAAAACCTATAGGAATCACACTTGCCATGTCAATACTTGCCTGGCAAATCTTTGGTAATGAGCTTGCATTTCATACTAAAATGGCATAATGCCCTTCAACATGTTAGGTAGGTCATACAATATATAAAACATACATTTATTTCTATGTTACTGTGTATGAAAAGGGCCACAATTATGTGTGTTAACACACTGATATCAGACATATTAGAGAAAAATGAACATTTACAGTATCCAGCCAATCTCACCAGTGGTATTCAAGGCTGCTGACAAATTCTTGTGAAGTGCTTCTATCAGGTCAAGCATGGTCTGTGCAATGGAATCTGCCAAAGAACACATACTTTACATTGTGGGTGTGAGAAAATCTGTGGACCTGTGGACCAGACATAGAATTGTACTATGGGTTGCATCGCATTTCAGTAAATACAATTTATTTCTAACTTAACATTGAAACGGATGGTGTCAGGAATTTCCCCGCAGCCCCAGTTACATTTGTTAATGAACAAAACATTAGTCATAGTGCAGCAGGCAAGATCACATGTACGTATCTCAAAGGGACACATTGAAAATGAATATGTAACTTGAACTTTGCATTTGATACTGATGGACTTATGCAAAGAAGCAACATTGTAAATGTAAATGATATCCAGCCAAACTCACCAGTGGTATTCAAGGTTGCTGTCAAATTCTTGAGCTGTGCTTTTATCAGGTCAAGCTTAGTCTCTGCATTGAAATTTGCCAAAGAACACATACTTTACATTATTTATTTAAGCATTGTAGAAAAATCTGTGGACCTGTACATCAGACATAGAGTTGTACTATGGGTTGTATCACATTTCAGTAAAAAAAAAAAAAATGTATTCTAACTTAACATTGAAACGGATCACATATAGGTTTCTCAAAGGGACATATTGCAAATTAATATGTAACTTGAACTTTGCATTTGATACTGATGGACTAGGAATCACACTTGTCATGTACAATACTTGCATTGAAAATCTTTGGTAATGAGCTTGCAGTTCATACTAAAATGGCATTATGCCCTTCAACAATTATGTTTGTTAACACACTATTATCAGTTATTCTAGAGAAAATGAACAAATATCAATCAAACCACATGAAATGTGTTCATTTACAGTATCCAGCCAAACTCACCAGTGGTATTCAAGGTTGCTGACACATTCTTGTGCAGTGCTTCTATCAGGTCAAGCTTAGTCTGTGCATTGGAATCTGCCAAAGAACACATACTTTACATTATTTATTTAAGCATTGTGGGAAATCCTGTGGACCTGTGGATCAGACATAGAGTTGTACAATGGAGATAAACTAAACAACAACAACAATAACAAAGTAAACCCAGAGACTTTACGTACATATGTAAGCATTGTGGGAAAGCCTGTGGACCCGAGGGGAATATGTAGAGAGACTCACCATGGTATACTATCACAACAAAGGTGACAAAAGTGGAGAGAAAATAGTTATGAGGGAACGCTAACAGGTGAACATGTAAAGAAACTCACAGAGGTAGGCCACGGCAACAAGACCAGCCAACAGGCCGACACTAAGAGCCAGAGAGAACAGAAGAAGTCCTCTGGATGTGGAGACGTTTCCTTTACTGCCACTGGGCTGCTGAGTCACATATGGAGAATCTGTGGTTGTGGAAGGAGAAAGATCAATCTGTTCTCAGCCAAAGAAGCAATGATTTGAGTGAATGATGAATGAACAGCAAAATCAAATCTAATCAAATAATGTCTGAAACATTTGACGAAAGTGTGTTCCATTTTGATCCTCACTTGGCATATATCCTACAGCCACCTATTAACAGAAAAAAAAAATTCTAAATACTAAAGCTAATCCATTCTATTTTCCCATACCTAATCATAAATGAGAGAGCAAATGAATGAGTGCTACCTGAAATTACTTACAGTGCGGTGACTTATGGCAGTCAGGAGAATCTGCCCCCTTTCCCATTTCAGGCAAAATAACATTCCCATAGACAGGGTCCATTAGCACATGGCTAGTCGTTTTGCTATTGAGAGTCAGCTCCTTATGGCAGCCAGGGGAATCTGCCCCCTTTCCCATTTCAGGCAAAATAACATTCCCATAGATATTGTCCATTATCACATAGCTAGTCGGTTTGCTATTGAGAGTAAGCTCAAGAGCTTGTTTACTGAGTGAGAATGAATTTCTGCAGATGCCTAGTGTTATAAGGAAGTACTGACATCACCACGCATGTCACATGACATTTTTGTCACAGGCAAAGAGTTTCATAGCACCCAAACCTTTAACACAGACCGCTTGACAGACGACATGATTCCACAGACCACAAAATCTTTCTCCTCTGTATGCAAAGATCCGCTGAACTGTGGAAATCAAGCAATATCTGCATTAATGAACTATCTGCAATCTGTACAGAATCATTTCGATCAGGTGCTTCAATTTATGTCAGCAGACTCAATGGTAGAGCCTGTTCTAATCAACGCATGATCACCGTGATCATGTGTGTGTATTTCAACAATTATGATAGATTTAACTATGATAGATGTGCTACGTCTCCATGCTGAAAAAGACAGTGAACATATTGAAGACATTTCTTCTCCTCATTGTCATGAAAGTTGGTGATATTGGTGGCCAGGGGCTTTAGTCATGATGTGACATTGTTTATCATGCATTGCAATGCAAAAACAGAAATTTAAACAAGAGAATTATAAACAAGCTGTGAAATAAGTAGTTTCATATGTATTTCTTTAGCAGATGCTTTCATCCAAAGGAACTTACATGTTGGCATTTCATCGTATATGTACTTTCTGTGGTTTAGTTAAGAGCTGGTTTCATCAGTTCAGCAGCAGGGACACAAGAAAGACTGTTTTTGTGCACTCTGCATCTCTCCTGTAGAGGTCACTGTAGGGCACTGTTACAATATATAAAACATACATTTATTTCTATGTTACTGTGTATGAAAAGGGCCACAATTATGTGTGTTAACACACTGATATCAGACATATTAGAGAAAAATGAACATTTACAGTATTTACAGGGCCACAATTATGTGTGTTTCTAGTGCCTCTGAAAAGGATGTATGTCGGTCAAGGATGGGTGGATGAAGGGATGACCTGCACTCTGAATCTCTCTTGTACAGGTCACTGTGGTGTATTTCTAGTGCCTCTGAAAAAGAGGTATTCTAATGTCAAAGCAGGTGCGGAATATCTCGCTAGAGCGCGCCATCTTTCATTAAGCATCAACTGTTTCTTTCAGGACTGTGTCAAGTGTAGGTCACACAACAAATTTAGCCGAGAAGTTTGGTTTAAAACCAGAGCGCTAACTATCGGAATAGCACAGTTATAATTGGTAAAAGCTTGCTAGCATGCTAACTGGTGTGTTGGGGTTGTGGAAGTTTTTCTTAAATTTGTGCGTGCTTTTTGCTGGACTTCCATCTAGTACATTGCCTGGGCAGAGAGTGGGACAAACAGGTCTGTTTATATGTCAGTGCAACCAGAGGTGGCTACAAACACCAATGATGACACTGATCAGTGGGTAGTGCTGTCACTATGTTTTACCGATAAAGCCTTTTGAGTACTGTGTAACATCATGTCAATCACCATGCTGTTTGCATTTAATGAAAGAACAGGGACTAAGGCTGAGTTCCAAAATTGAGTGGTCAGATTAATTATGTTTACCAAGATAGGGTCCTTTATTAAAATATTTCATTTCAACAAAGCACAGAAAGACGAACATGCAGAAACCTTCGCCCAGTTCCAGTTCCGTCGTTGGTTCTCGAAAGTGATTTCTTAGAGTGTAGCAATAACTGTGTAAATTTAATGAAAATGATTTTTTTAAAGACTTCATATATAGCAGCTGAATATTCAATCTAATCCAATCCAATCGGTGGCTATCGTCTCACACACAAATGTCCTCCTATCATTGCAGGAGGTGTCACGCCAGTCTCCCATTTTGGAGACCAGTGCACAGTTCTCCCCAGAAGGGTCTTGCACCTTCCAGTCATCTGGTTCATCCTGTCCATCAGACCTTTTCAGCCAGAATCTGTGAACAAACAGGGTGGATGGAGTAAACACAATGCACCATGATGTAGACATGCTCTGTATGGAAGATGATGAACAGTTATACTACATATCTGTCGGTCTCTAAGTTCACTGAAGAAGTGGCAGCAGTACAACAACAATTATGCATCAGCAATGACAGTGAGGCTGTTTTGTGTCAAACCTACAGCCAGCATAGTCTTTGTGCTGCGTCTGACTGAGAAGCACAAGTTTGCTGTGCTCACAACTGTAAACATGAGAATAGAGGTACAGCAGCACCACTATTCACTGCTGAACAGTAGAACCAGATTGTATACATTTCAATGTATCACTACATGTTTACATCATTGTATGTGGTTGTTATGTGGTTGTGTTGAGAACGTATGAGGCATGTCTTACACTGCTCCAGTCTCATTGAGAGGTGTGCTGTCCACCCAAATCCACTGTCCCTCTGTCTCCAGGTCATTCAGTCCCATCCAGTAGAATTCCTCAATGGCACTTTGGTTTAGAAAACTCTAATGGGAACATCATAGATATTTATTTCTAAATGGTATAATTACCATGTAAATGCCCAAACCATCGAATTATTTTTTGTTTTGTAAAAAAGCTGAAACATGCACCAACTTAAAAGAACATACTCAGGAATGCATGAAATGTACTAAAAAAAACCTTGTGAAAAATAAGAGCCTTTACTTTCACTAACATATGCTTTGATATGTTAATCAGGCCATGGAAAGTTTATTCCAAGTTTAGTCCAACATTTGTTCTGATAAAATGCATAAAGGTATATATTCAGAAAAAGTCAATGAAATGCATATAATAACGGAAAAAAACACCCTTTTACTTCACCTGTTCTTCTTGACTGTTCACAATGGCCAGATGCCCCCCTAATGTGATGCAGTGATCTCGACTCTGACTCCAGGTCTTATTAGTGGAGGAGAAGAGGTAGCACTTCCCACTGTTGTGAGCCCACCCATCAGGACAGACCCTACAACCAGAGGTGTCTACAAACACACATGACGACACTGATCAGTGGGTAGTGCTGTCACCATGTTTCACCAATGCAGCCTTTTGAGTACTGAGTGACATCATGTCAAACACCATGCTGTTGGCATTTAATAAAAGTACAAGTCAGCTTATGTCGCTAAAAGTACCATCATCCAAATAATAATACAAGTATTCAACAAATTCCTGGGCAGTTTTTCCATCAGATGAAGCTTTTCTTGTTCATTGGTATCTACCAAAGTATGCATACATTGCAATCTTTTAGGGGTCAGAATCGTGCATTTGTTACACTATACCATACAGGAAATCCATGCGTTATACATCACAAAGGCATTGGCATATTCGGCTGATTCAGAAATGTTTTATTGCATTACATATAAAGATGTATTTCACATCTCTTTCGGCATGTATCTAAAGGCTTCCTCTAATGTGAAAAAGAACTGAAGTGAGGAAGTATGCCAGACACGGGCGAGATAAGAACAACCAGAGCGAAAATAAACCTCTCTGAGGTAAACAGGCAGAGACTTCACAGATGGTTTGTTGAAATTCAAGTTCAATCTTTCCAATTGTTCACTGAAAAACTCCTTAACCAAACCCAATCCCTAACCTTAACCATAAACTGTAGTTAACAGAGTTTCGACAGATACTTTGTTTCTAATCCGAGCATCTGTAGACAGTCTATAGGAAACCATTCAAACAAAGTGTGCCCAAAATGTGCACAAGCACTAAGAGGAACGCAGATGTAAGTACTAGATAATTACCATAATGTACCATGTAATAAAGTGCGAACAGAAAATTATTATACTTATATTAAACTAATCATCTGTGCCTACCCTACCTCTGTATCTATGTTTATGTTTTGGTTTGATGTTCTTTGTATCTAGTGACTGCTATGGCAATGCAAGTACTCTATTTTTCATGTCAATAAGGCACTTTTGAATTTGAATTTAAACTCACAGAGGTGTACCACTGCAGCAAGAGCTGGAAGGGTGAAAAGCAGGCCGAGACCGATACCAAGAGCCAGAGGAAGCAGCACAACCCTTCTGGACTTGGAAACTTCTCCTCCTCCGCCACTGGCCTCAGAGAGCCTGGAGCCAGACACTGTGTGAAATAAAACACTTCAATTAATAAATTAGTAGCTACATCTTTATCTTAATATAATGAATCTTTTTTTGCTTCATACGACTGAAATACAATAACAAATATTACAAGATATACACGATAGCCGATGAACAGTATTTATACCATGTTTAATTGTTAATAGCCGGTTGCAAGGTTCACATCTAACGTTACTTACAGCCCATCGTATTAGGAGAATAAGCAGGCGCATTCGCATAGACATGGTCCATTCTGAGAGTGGTGTCAGCTCAGCGATCAGACACTGAGTAAGACGTCCCCTGCAGACTCTTAATATCATGAGGAAGTAAAGAAGGGACTGAAACTAAGCACCTTGCTTCATCAGTTCAGTTCATCAGTTAAACTTCACTTTAACTTGAAAAAGGGGAAATCCAAGTATGTGTTCATCAATATGTTGCAAAGACCATTTGATGGTCTGATAAATGTAGAACTACAGAGTGCAAAAAGTGCTGATAGGAAGTGCAATGCAAAAAACTTCACATATCAGCACACAGCTGTGTCTTTGCGTTGCGTACTTGTCAAAAACTCGGTGAGTCTTATTCAGGGGAAAGTGTCTCACACACAAATCTGCATGTTTTCCCGCAGGAGTTGTCGTGCCGTTTTCCTGTGCTGAGAGGCAAGCACAGTCTTCCCCCTCAGGTTCCTCCTTCCTCCGTCTGGCTCGTCCTGTCCTCCAGGCCTTTTAAAACAGAATCTGAAAACTGATCATTTAAAGCAACAGCAGGAGTTGGGGTCTAAAACTAGCAAGCTAACTTCCTAAAAGTCATGGAAAAACCACCTGTAGCAAAGGGAGACCCAGTTCACACTGTGAATTGCTTGCTAGCAAGCTAACAGTTGTCTTTTGGAGGTGTAGTTGGCGATGCCATGCTGTGAAAGCTTGGGGGGAGGGCTCTGTCCCGGACCACAGAACTAGAGTATAGCTTATTGGGAATAGCTAGTGTACTATAAGTATAGCTAGTGGGAACTAAAGGCGTGTTTATCTGTCCTTTACATGTTCTTGTAAAAATGATACCAGAACTACCTCAAAAACTGGCAAATGCCTCAATGTGAATGCACTATAAATATGAAGGTGCTGGGAGTTTTCTATTCTTTTAGGTGTTTGCTGTATGTACACATGCGAGTATGTGGCAGTCGGCCTATTGTAATGTGTTTGTGTTGAGAATGTATGCATGTCTTACACTGCTCCAGTCTCATTGAGAGGTGTGCTGTCCACCCAAATCCACTGTCCCTCTGTCTCCAGGTCACTAAGCCCCATCCAGTAGATCTGAGCAAGAGCTGGAAGGGTGAAAAGCAGGCCGAGACCGATACCAAGAGCCAGAGGAAGCAGCACAACCCTTCTGGACTTGGAAACTTCTCCTCCTCCGCCACTGGCCTCAGAGAGCCTGGAGCCAGACACTGTGTGAAATAAAACACTTCAATTAATAAATTAGTAGCTACATCTTTATCTTAATATAATGAATCTTTTTTTGCTTCATACGACTGAAATACAATAACAAATATTACAAGATATACACGATAGCCGATGAACAGTATTTATACCATGTTTAATTGTTAATAGCCGGTTGCAAGGTTCACATCTAACGTTACTTACAGCCCATCGTATTAGGAGAATAAGCAGGCGCATTCGCATAGACATGGTCCATTCTGACACCAGTATAATAATCTATAATGTACACTAATGAGAGTGGTGTCAGCTCAGCGATCAGACACTGAGTAAGACGTCCCCTGCAGACTCTTAATATCATGAGGAAGTAAAGAAGGGACTGAAACTAAGCACCTTGCTTCATCAGTTCAGTTCATCAGTTAAACTTCACTTTAACTTGAAAAAGGGGAAATCCAAGTATGTGTTCATCAATATGTTGCAAAGACCATTTGATGGTCTGATAAATGTAGAACTACAGAGTGCAAAAAGTGCTGATAGGAAGTGCAATGCAAAAAACTTCACATATCAGCACACAGCTGTGTCTTTGCGTTGCGTACTTGTCAAAAACTCGGTGAGTCTTATTCAGGGGCAAGTGTCTCACACACAAATCTGCATGTTTTCCCGCAGGAGTTGTCGTGCCGTTTTCCTGTGCTAAGAGGCAAGCACAGTCTTCCCCCTCAGGTTCCTCCTTCCTCCGTCTGGCTCGTCCTGTCCTCCAGGCCTTTTAAAACAGAATCTGAAAACTGATCATTTAAAGCAACAGCAGGAGTTGGGGTCTAAAACTAGCAAGCTAACTTCCTAAAAGTCATGGAAAAACCACCTGTAGCAAAGGGAGACCCAGTTCACACTGTGAATTGCTTGCTAGCAAGCTAACAGTTGTCTTTTGGAGGTGTAGTTGGCGATGCCATGCTGTGAAAGCTTGGGGGGAGGGCTCTGTCCCGGACCACAGAACTAGAGTATAGCTTATTGGGAATAGCTAGTGTACTATTAGTATAGCTAGTGGGAACTAAAGGCGTGTTTATCTGTCCTTTACATGTTCTTGTAAAAATGATACCAGAACTACCTCAAAAACTGGCAAATGCCTCAATGTGAATGCACTATAAATATGAAGGTGCTGGGAGTTTTCTATTCTTTTAGGTGTTTGCTGTATGTACACATGCGAGTATGTGGCAGTCGGCCTATTGTAATGTGTTTGTGTTGAGAATGTATGCATGTCTTACACTGCTCCAGTCTCATTGAGAGGTGTGCTGTCCACCCAAATCCACTGTCCCTCTGTCTCCAGGTCACTAAGCCCCATCCAGTAGATCTGTCCTTTGGTCTTCTTGATCAGGAATATCTGAGAGGGGACAGATTTCACAGATGCCAGAGGTCCGATCATTTTATCCCAACTAATTAGTTCCTACGTGTGCCCAAAAAGGAGAAAAGAAAAAGACCACAGTACATTCCACCAAAGGGTCTCTCTCCTCAGTGTGATGCAGCCTCTTCATCTTCCTCTCTCCTTAGTGTGATGCAGCCTCTTCATCTTCCTCTCTCCTTAGTGTGATGCAGCCTCTTCATCTTCCTCTCTCTTTAGTGTGATGCAGCCTCTTCATCTTCCTCTCTCTTTAGTGTGGTGCAGCCTCTTCATCTTCTTCTCTCTTTAGTGTGATGCAGCCTCTTCATCTTCCTCTCTCTTTAGTGTGATGCAGCCTCTTCATCTTCCTCTCTCCTTAGTGTGGTGCAGCCTCTTCATCTTCCTCTCTCTTTAGTGTGATGCAGCCTCTTCATCTTCCTCTCTCCTTAGTGTGATGCAGCCTCTTCATCTTCCTCTCTCTTTAGTGTGGTGCAGCCTCTTCATCTTCCTCTCTCCCTAGTGTGGTGCAGCTATTTCACACGTTCCACACCAGCACCATCTTCCTCTCTTCCTTTTAAATTTGGGGCGGGAACTGAGCGCAGGTGTTTACCTGAGCCCCAGATCTATAGGTGGTGCAGTGAAGGGGGGAAACAGGTGACAAGTGAAAGGTGAGTCTCTACTACTCCTCTACTATGAGTACCTGGCCAGGACTATTCAATGTTTTTTGTCTTCATTCAATGTAGATTATAGGTTGTTTTTTTTGGGGGGGGGGGGGGGGTTATCCGTCACCTAGAATGGAGTAAAATGGTGTTGGATGTTATCTCCTTAGCACTGAAAAATGAATAATTCTTTGGTTGTTTTTTTTTTTATTTACTAACTGTCTAGTTGTGTAAATCTAAGTAAAACTGTGTTGAGCCTGCTCTGAAAAATTAATATACTTGTCTATGGGATGAAACACTTGGGCTGGAACCACAACGACATTGCAGTTACCGATGGTGATTGGTGATTTTGGTTTCATTTTCTGCAAGATGCAGCATTTCAGGAAGTTGATACTTCATATATAGTAAGATGACTTTGAGAAGGCTCTCTGAATTAGGTAGAATTATAGTTTTACACCTTTTGTAAGAGACCAATGACTACATTGTAGTCCTATAATACTCTGTAGGTTCGCCCTATATTTTAACTTGGAACCCGTAGGCCTACTGTCAGTATTTGATGTATATGATGATGCGAGGTAAGACACGAAGTGTGGGGAGCAGGGGCGGTTTTTCCTACAGGCGGTATAGGCGGTCGCCTAGGGCGCCACTCAGAGGGAGGCGCAAAAAACTGCGCCCAGCAAAAAAAAAAAAAAAAAAAACAAGAATTGTGGGTTTTTTTGCTGGACAGAGTTTTTTTTGCGCCCCCTTCTATATCTCCAACCAATATTTTGACATAAAAAAAAAATCTAACATTAGGGTAAAATTAGGGAATTAGGGAAGGGGTACGTACGTCCTTGGTGTTGTCAGAACATGCTAGCACAGTGAGGCGTTTGGTTAGAGTGTGTGTGTTCAAGAAACTTTGAAGAACAAAATATTGAAGAGGCAAAAGCCATCCGGGGCGCAATTTAAGAAGAAAATAAAGGAAGAAGAAGAGAAACGTGCCAAGGAGAAAGGTACATCCTTAAATCCTGTTCTAGCCTAGAACGAATTCCAGATAAGAAAACGTTCACAAATGCGTGAATTGCCCCCGGCACTTTAGTGGAGTTAAGAAGAAAAGATGTACCTTATCATTGAAAGTTTTCCTACTCCCTGTCACATAGTTCCTTAAGGATTTTAGGCGGGTATATAAAAATGATATGTCCATTTATTCTACATTATACAAAAAAAGACATGATTAAAATAGGGGCGCACATATAAAGCCAATAGCCAGTGCAACAACACTACACATATCTTACTCGTTGCATAGCACACCCATTAAGGAAGCCAAACACGGCAACTTGTCAACAAGTGAGGAATACTGGTAAAAATCCAAGTGTTGTATTGTCAACTATTGTCAACTAGCGAATGGATTGAATATGTAATCTTGCTAGTTAGCGAACGCTAGCTAGCCAGTGACTTGTGACGTTCCTTGTTATTGCCATTCAGTCGAAACATCAGTTCAAGTTCAGCTGTACCGCAATTTGCGTCATTTTGCGTCATAAAAATTTGAGTAATCACATTTGGACAGCTTTAGTTTTGGTGGAGCGAGCTAGCCAGTTTAATTAGACATGATTCAACTAATCAAGAGCTATGCATCTTGGAATAAAAAAATGTCAGGCTGTCCAAATACACCAAAATGCTTAATAACTACATAATAGCTACATTTAACAAATTATGATAATACATACTTTTGTTATATCATTTTAGATTCACTTTTAGAAGACTAAGAAAACATTATTTCTAGGCGATTTGGAAGATGACGTGGTGGTGTGTGTGTGTCCATAAACAGTTGAACAGGGGGCGTGGCCGGAGCGTAGTCCAGCACAGGCTTGACATTTTCTCAGTGATTTGTTCTTGAATTAATGTTTGTTCATCGTCGCGATCGTTGTTGTGTTTATGTGAAAGAAATGCAGTCTTACAGAGCAAAATAGCGTTTGAAAGTTGCAATTCCGTTTTCGTGGGGGAATTTCGTGGGGCGCCAGGAGTGAAGCTCGCCTAGAGCGCCAAATGTGCTAGGGCCGCCCCTGGAGGGGAGTGAAGGGTTTAAGTAGAGAGGTGACAGGTGTGCGTGATTAGTACTCTGACAATGAATATACTTCAAATGCCCATATACATTTTTTACTTTAAACATCCTTGTGATCATGGTAATTATGCATTTTTGACGCTGAGCTCTCAAAGTCACTAACGTGATATCTCCAGTCCCCATTCCAATTTTTTGTGAACTGACTGAATAAAGATCCTATAGATCTGTATGTGCAAAAGCTGCAACATTTCCCAAGCATCATTACACTATTGAGCAATAATGTTCAGAAGACGTTTTATCAAAGGAATGGGAAAAAGGCTTTCACAACGTATCGATACATGGATTCTGTGACCCAAAATGTGTCAGTTTCTGGTTGTGAATATTTAGCCCTGATAAGGTGACATGGGTTACAGTGCCTGGTTTCAGTCCATTCTATACTTCCTCATGATACTAAGAGTCTGTTGAGGTGAGGTCTGCAGGGGAAGTCTTACTCAGTGTCTGATCGCTGAGCTGACACGACTCTCATTAGTGTACATTATAGATTATTATACTGGTGTCAAAATGGACCTTGTCTATGAGAATGCGGCTGCTTATCCTTCTAATACGATGTGCTGTAAGTAACGTTAGATGTGAACCTTGCAACCGGCTATTAACAATTAAACATGGTATAAATACTGTTCATAGGTTAACGTGTATATCTTGTAATATTTGTTATTGTATTTCAGCCGTATGAAGCAAAAATGATTCATTAGATTAGGTAAAGATGTAGTTACTAATGTATTAATTGATGAGTTTTATTTCACACAGTGTCTGGCTCCAGAATCCCTGAGGCCACAGATCCTCCTTGTGCCGGTGGCGGAGAAGGAGAAGTTTCCAAGTCCAGAAGGGTTGTGCTGCTTCCTCTGGCTCTTGGTATCGGTCTCGGCCTGCTTTTCACCCTTCCAGCTCTTGCTGCAGTGGTACACCTCTGTGAGTTTAAATTCAAACTCAAAAGTGCCTTACTAATATGACAAATAGGGCACTTGCATTATCATAGGAGTTGGCAGATGATATCACGTATCATGATGAGCATGCTAGCATACATGTGGTAAATGTACTCTGCATACATGTGGTAAATGTACACAGCATATGTAGTATACATGTAGTAAAAATACATACAAATATAACATGGTATATACATGATACATACAAAATTGGTAGAGGATAAGATGGGGAGAGAGCATTCAAGTATTGTAGAACAGTTTAGTGGGTATACAGTGTGCTCGTAAGGTTACTATTACAAGGGTAAGTAGAGTAATGGAACAGAAAACTATGTTGATGGTGGCAATTATTACATTGCAGGAAAATGCTAGCACAGAGTATGGGGTCAACTAAATGTATGACAGTGTGGTGAGGGTGGGTATGTGTAGGCAGAGGGTTTCGACAAGTAGATCGGGTGGAGAGACTACAGCAGCATCCCACAGCGAAGACAGTCTAGGAGGGGAAGTAGGATACAAAGTGAGTGGGTAGAGTTCAGCTACAAATACTCATATATGTACTTGATGTGGTAATATTGATATGGTGATGAGGAACAATGTTTCCACATCCATCAGCATTTGCGAGAAGAGGTCACGCTATAAGAGAGAGAACATTTGGTTAGTAGACATCATTTTAGGTAAACAATTGATACCAATTGATACCAAGTATCAATTGTTTACCTAAAATTTTATATGGGAATTTAGTTTGTTAGTTTAGTTTATGTTTAGTTATGGTTGGCTGACATGGTGCATGTGAATTTTAGTTAGGATAGCGAGGGTGGCAGGATACACAACAGTGCCCAACTGGCTGGCGACAGCCACAACATACATTGCATGCTGTACCCGGAATCTGTAGAGTGTTAATATGCCAGTACCTTTGTGATGTATAATGCATGGATTTCCTGTATGGTATAGTGTAACACATGCACAAATCTGACCCCTAAGTGATTGCATTGTATTCATACTCTGGTAGATGCCAATGAACAAGCAAAGCTTCATCTGATGGAAACCACCGGTGAGTTTGCTGGACACTACTGCTTTTCCTGTCTTTTATGTATTATTATTTGGATGACGGTGACCTTGTATAACGTGCCATAAAGATAGAAGGTGAACTGAACTGAACGTTTTCTGCAATGTTTTTGTTGACCCTCCAAATGTCTTGATGGTTAGTTTCAAATAAAGATTATGCATTTAGACAAACGTGAAACAAGCATAGAACGAACTTTCCACTTCCCCCAGAACGTTTAAGAAGGGAACTTTTAGATATAATCCCTGACCTGTTCTTTCATTAAATGCAAACAGCATGGAGTTTGACATGATGTTACACAGTACTCAAAAGGCTGCATTGGAAAAACATAGTGACAGCACTACCCACTGATCAAGTGTGGTCATGTGTGTTTGTAGCCACCTCTGGTTGTAGGGTCTGTCCTGATGGGTGGGCTCACAACAGTGGGAAGTGCTACCTCTTCTCCTCCACTGGAAAGACCTGGAATCAGAGTCGAGATCACTGCATCACATTAGGAGGGCATCTGGCTATTGTGAACAATCAAGAAGAACAGGTGAGGTAAAAGGGTGTTTTTTTCCGTTATTGCATGCATTTCATTTAGCGTTTCTGAATATATACCATCATGCATTTTGATCAGAACAAATGTTTTAAGTTTAATGGTTTTGGCGGTTTCATGTAATTAAACCATTGAGGAATACATATCTGTGATGTCTCCCATTAGAATTTTCTGTCCCAAAGTGCCATTGAGGATTTCTACTGGATGGGACTGAATGACCTGGAGACAGAGGGACAGTGGATTTGGGTGGACAGCACACCTCTCAATGAGACTGGAGCGGTGTAAGACACGCCTCATATGTTCTGAACACAACCACACAACACTTACTTATATGTGTCTATAGTCTACATACATACTGTTCCATGTACAATGATGTAAATGTGTATTAATACATTCAAATGTATACAATCTGGTTGTGCTGTTCAGCAGTGAATAGAGGCGCTACTACTGTCCTGCTATTCTCATGGTTACACTTGTAAGCACAGCAAATTTGTGCTTGTCAGTCAGACGCAGCACAAAGACTATGCTGGCTGTAGGTTTGACACAGAACAGCCTCAATGCCATTGCAGATGCAGAATTGTGGTTGTACTGCTGCCCCTTCTTCGGTGAACTTAGAGACCGACAGATATGTAGTATAACTGTTTATCATCTTCCATATAGAGCATGTCTACATCATGGTGCATCCACCCTGTTTGTTCACAGATTCTGGATGAAAAAGTCTGATGGACAGGATGAACCAGATAACTGGAAGGGGAATGACCCTTCTGGGGAGAACTGTGGACTTGTTTCCAAATTTGGATACTGGCGTGACAACTCCTGCAAGAATCTGCGGACATTTGTGTGTGAAACGATAGCCACCGATTGGATTGGACTGGATTGAATATTCAACTGCTATATATGAAGGCTTTAAGAAAATCTTTTCATTAAATGTACACAGTTTTGGCCTGTAAGGAACCACTTTCCAGATCAACAACGGAACTGGGAGTGGGTGAAGGTTTCTGCGTTTTCGTCTTTCTGCGCTTTGTTGAAATGCAATATTTTATTAGAGGACCCTATCTTGGTAAACATATAATTAAACTGACTCCACTCAATTTAGGAACTCAGCCTTAGTCCCTGTTCTTTCATTAAATGCAAACATCATGGTGTTTGACATGATGTCACTCAATACTCAAAAGGCTTTATCGGTAAAACATAGTGACAGCACTACCCACTGATCAGTGTCATCATTAATGTTTGTAGCCACCTCTGGTTGTACTGACATATAAACAGACCTGTTAGTCCCACTCTCTGCCCAGGCAATGTACTAGATGGAAGCTCAGCAAAAAGCACGCACAAATTTAAGAAAGACTTTCACAACCCAAACACACCAGTAAGCATGCTGGCAAACTTTGACCAGTTATAACTGCTATTTCGATAGTTAGCGCTCTGGTTTTAAACCAAACTTCTCTGTTAAATTTGTTGTGTGACCTACACTTGACACAGTCCTGAAAGAAACAGTTGATGCTTAATGAAAGATGGCACGCTCTAGCGGCAGAGATGGAGATATTCCGCACCTGCTTTGACATTAGAATACCTCTTTTTCAGAGGCACTAGAAATACACTACAGTGACCTCTACAGGAGAGATGCAGAGTGCAGGTCATCCCTTCATCATCCACCCATCCTTGAACGACATACCTCTTTTTCAGAGGCACTAGAAATACACTACAGTGACCTGTACAAGAGAGATGCAGAGTGCACAAACAAAAAAAAAGATATATAATGATCTCAGGTCATCCCTTCATCATCATCAATTAATTTATGTAGCACATATGGCTCACTTCATCAAAGCTCTCTGCCTCTGGCATGTCTGGCGTTGGTCAACATGAATGAATTCAATGTTTGTTGATGATGTTTATAATATAGATTTTCAGAATTTTTTTTAATGACTTTTGCAGAATTTGTGGAATTTGCTTTCAGTACAGCATGAAGAGCAATATCAGTTAAATAATGTCAGTGATCAGACTGGCATCACATTAGAACAATGACAATGTGACACAGCAGACAATATTGACACAGAGAAATTCACAGATACCACAGACAAAACACACAGATGATTCTTACATGAGTGACACAGGAGATTTAAGTGCAGGTGCCTCTGTCAGAGTTCTTTGCAATGTGGAAAAGGGGCAACAGCTGGAAGAGCTGGTGAGCAGGGTGAGAGAGGTCAGAGATTTTAGTTTATTTTAGTTTTTTGTTGTTGCTTTTTTCGCCATTTGTGATAAAGTGATTCAGCTGAGGGGGGTGCCAATAATCTTGGATGATTTATTGACTGCAGTTTTTTTGTGTGTGTGTGACTAACTGAGCTGCCGAGTCGAGTATGCTCACAGTGATGGCTGTGTAGAACTGAAGAAGGAGGCTTCATTTAACAGTCACGCGGTCTGTGTTAAAGGTTTGGGTGCTCTAAAAGCCTGTGATAAAAATGTCATGTGACATGTTTGGTGATGTCAGTACTTCCTTATAACACTAGGCATCTGCAGAAGTTAATTCTCACTCAGTAAATGAGCTCTTGAGCTGACTCTCAATAGCACACCGGCTAGCTATAATGATGATATAATCATTATTTGGTTCGTGGCATAGAGACAGCATCATTCCCAAATATAAGAGCATCATCCAGCAGTTTTTTTTCTTTTTGCTCTTGTGCTGCCAACTCTGGTTGCCTTTCCACCATGTCTTTCATAAACTGTTGCCTATAGCTTTTATATTGTCACCATAAGGGCTGTCCAGCGCAATCAAAACAAACCAGAGAGAGAGAAAGGAGGGGGCACCACATGTTATTATTTGGCAAATATATGTTTTACTGCTGTAGTAGTCTGACAGGTAGATAGTAGCTTACTATGACCAATTTAATTTATTTTTAAGTCTTTATGTCTTGGCACACTCGGTGCCTTACGCAGAGTGTGTGACCTGTGTGTGACCTGTATGTGACCTGTGTGTGACCTCTGTGTGACCTCTGTGTGACCTGTGTGTACGTAGCGGTGGCCCTGAGTGTAACATGTCTGTGATAGGCGGTCCAATTTTTAAAACATCACCAAAGAAGAGGGACAAAACTACTTCCTCAATATTGTATCTATATTTTCTAAAACGGCAGGTTATGAGGGTTTCATTTTACCCCCATTTCAAGGGTGTACAATTTGTTGGTTTTCCCAGCCACACATAAGAATTAAGTGGATGTTGCATCACACTACTCAGGTGCTTTGTAGAAGAGGTTGCCCCCCCAAACCAAGCATCCAAGGAAGATATTAACTGGTGAGGTAGGCCACCACAGTCCACACACACATCACCCCCAAACATCTACAAAGTCCTGTGGTTGAAATTGGGGTGCATGTGAAGGAGTCTACAACCTTAAGAGCTACCTATAAAACTGGACTGTACTGGAGGGTGGCAAAAAAAAACATTGTTTTAGAAGATCCACGTCTTTCACAATTTGCTGTTTTCCCAGCCACAAAGTTAATCCCTGGGTGATTATTGGGGGTCCAAGTCTATTTGCATTTTTATAGCCTGCCTTTCAACTCTTAATCTCAAGCAGATGGAATGACTTATTTAGATGTTCAAATACCTTTCTCTTGTAGGTACAATTTTGGATGTGTCATTTCCCAGAATTTGTATGGAGAAACAAATTACCTTTTTCAGCTGAACAAAATTATTGGGCTCTTTGTGTTTAAAAAAGGCATTTAAAGCTTTTTTTTCTAGCTAGGATTGTATTTGACCACCTCTACGTTTAGTATACATTCGGTAGAATGTTTAGAGGTTAAATGAGCATTTTTAACTTTTATTTTGAAACAAATTGACGAACGTCTGCCATAATGAAATCCTACACGACTATTTCCGTAGTCGAAGGTCATCTACACCGGTGTATGCCACACATGACAGAAGTTATGAAACAAGATGATTTAAATGCAGCCTAATATTGATTGGTGAGTGTGTTGAAATCATATATATTTGACAGTAGTATGATGAATTGCTGTTATAAGGACAATTGCTAGCGACCACAGTGGTCAACGTAGGTGTTTTGTGCTGAATTAAGCTATTGCTAGCTGGTCAATTGACAGTTCTGCAGGTAAATAAACCAGATGAATGGGCACTTTCCGAGAAAGACTGCCCGGAACTAGTTTACAGAGTTGGGTAATGGAGGTTAAACATCAACGCGAAAGAACTAGAAAGTTGCTCATTTACCAAAGATCAGGCTGTAGTGTTAACGTTAGCTACGTAACTTGAGGGTTCACGTTATTTTTCTACCGATAATTCATCCTCATTATGCCCACAGGATGCCCTCACTGCCCTTCGCAGACGGTTTGCATCGACAGATATACCGGTAACGTTAGTTATCTTAGGGAGACGAAATGAGTGCTCCTTCTTTACTGAACACGGCCGCCAGAAACTTCCGCACTTCTGGAATAGCGGGTTCCTTCGACCCGGCACGTTGTGTTCCTGCCCTTTCACAAGGTGAGCCCATCTGGAATGTACCTTTTGTTTTCGTTGTCTAACTTGTTGGTTAGTATACATATTGTACGCTACGAGCCGGGGGACCGTTTGTGTAGTGGCTACATAATTTGGTAAGCAACTTAGCCAAAGCTGTGACATTCATGGCTTTTTGTGTGTGGCCAACATTTTGTGTTAGTTAGTTTTTGATCTAGTAATATTTAGGCTGTGTCTGACAGTTTGCCGTTTCAATGACATTATGATTAACGTTGCTTATACTTTGGAATTACGTGAATCAAATCAATTTGTGGACTAAGAGCACCTCCCTTCCTAACTGGCACCTTGACTAGTGCATAACTGGCACTTCAGCAGTTACGTTCCTGCACTTCTTTTTCCTTTCTAGGTCGTTTTTCTATTTCTTATGTAAAGTAGTATTTATTGTTACACCAGGTTTTTTATTGCTCTTAGCTTGACTGTTCTCTCCCTTGTACGTCGCTTTGGACAAAAGCGTCTGCTAAATGACTACATGTAAACTAAGGGCTACAGGGGTTACAAGCTCACCTCTTTCCAAGACGTTGACGCAAGTCCTTAATTGATTTAACTGTCTTGTTTGTACTTTGTGTCCTATTCAACATTATTCTGTATTTTATGTTATGATTTTTTTTTGTTTGTTGTAGACAAATGACAATACCAGGACGAGCAGACCACCTGGAGAGAACGGCCAGTAACTTCAGACAAATGGTGGGTGTAGAAATGCGTCATTTACATTTACATTTAGTCATTTAGCAGACGCTTTTATCCAAAGCGACTTACATATGTGCGACTTACAATGTATACACATTTTACATTTTACATTTACACTGATGGCACACTGCACATCAGGAGCAATTAGGGGTTCAGTGTCTTGCTCAAGGACACTTCGACAGGGAATCGAACTAGCAACCTTCTGATTACTAAACGACTTCTCTACCACTGTACCACTGTCGCCCCCCGCGTCCTACCAAAATACAAGCAATGATTTTGACCTTTTGGGATCTGGTTGTTTTGGTCAGGCTTGGTAAGAAGCTGTTTAAGTCTCTACCCTGCACCAAACCACTAGCCTAGTGTTTCTCTAGCTGTGGGCTGTCCTATAACAGCTGTATAAACATCTCCCATCTCACAGCAGACTCTTGATTTGAAGTAATCTCTTTATTTTTTTTATTGCAAAGGATTTAAAAAAAAGAAATGTTGTGTTCTTGTTTTTATGACTCTATCTGACCCATATTTAGCCTAAACAGATATGTTCTTGTTTGCCTAAAAGCCAACTCGCAGATGTCTAGAAATCCCCCCTTATTATGTCAGAGATGGATGAACACCTTGGCACATATACTTATGGGTGACTGCAGACTGGGTTGAAGCTCTGTCTGCCTCTCGAACTAATAAGGGACATATTGTAGTTGATAAGATGCTGCATAGTATGTATTATAAATGTCATGGTAATCATTTTCAGGAACTAAAGTGCAGTTTGACTTGATCCCTACCTTCATATAATTGATGAATGTTAGTCACATTGTTGTTTCCATTGTGTGTTGTCAGTCGTTAGATACTCTCCATATAGCACAAAGATCAGTAGTCGGTGTGAAATTAAATATGAGAATAGCCTGAAAGCATATGCATTTATATAAGTGTTTCTTGGTGTAGAAGATTTTGTTTTCATGATCAGTCTTTCTGCATCTCTGACATACTAGTGTCTGTGTCCTGAAGGTTTGGCTGGGAAACACAAATTAGTGGAGGAGGAAAAGTGTGCAATGGACCTTTCAACCACTAGAGGGCAAAATAAGATAAATTGCTCATGAAAGAGTATTTATTTGAACTACTGGTATAGATAGGGTTGCCAGCAACAGAAGAAGTGGATAAGAGAAGTAAACCTTAAAAGAAGGGGTTTAGACTAAAACTAAAGACTGGTTGTGAGAGACACTCAACCAATTCTCTGCTCAGGAACTGTCACTAATTGATGACGTCATCACTGTGTCCACAGGACATCTTCCCTGCGCGCGTGTGTGGCATCATCGATGAGTCCGAGTCCGTCAGAAGACTGCGTCTGGAGGTGTCGCACCCCAACTTCAGCTTCAGAGCCGGACAGTGGTGAGGACATGACCTTTCCTCTTTCACCTTTGACATGTGACCACGAACTCTGCCTTCTTCCTGCCCTTACTGATGTGGGACCTGCTGTTTATTTTCTGTGACAGTGTTGGCCGCAGGGCCCACACCCTCCTAGTCTCCAAACTGAAAGGCTTTTGAGAGCAGTCTGTCTTTGTCAGGAAGGTTGTTTTTTTTTTTAAACACGATCGTAACAGGCTTATGCTTCACTATTTCTGTTGTCTCTTATTTCTCGCTCCCATTTTCTAGAAGCTGTAGAGAATGGGATGCTTTGTCAGAAGATCTAAATGACGCTTTTTTTGAAAAGGTCATAGTATTGTAAGATTAGTCACCTCAAGGGTCACCTCAAGGCCTTTTTGGACTGAACCTATGTTGAAGTCAGGACCTGAAAAGTCTTTTTGAAAAGAACTCCACAATAAAATGCTTTGGTTGGTGTACAGCTCATTCTCTGCTAGTGACGTGTAGTGACTCTGCGGTAGTTAAGGGGTTTTGAACAGATTCACCAAAGCTGTTGTGGGTTGCATGGTTTGTTTGTGTGTGTTTGTATGAGTGTGTGCGCGAGATGTGGATTGAGTATGACCATGTTTTTATTCATATCGGTGTAAATTAAGTTTAGATGTTTCCAGCCTGTGTGTTTGTCGTGTTGTGTTGTGTGTGTGTTTGTGTGTGTGTGTGTTTTGCCCTGGCCCTGTGTGCTATCAGAGTTGTGTACATTCTTATTCCTTATGCGTTAAGCATTTCTGATTAGTGTGTGTCATTATTTACCAGTAGGATTGTGTGCACTCGCAGGGCAGATTATGTGTATTTACTGGCTGGATTGTGTGTGTGTGCAGAATGGTCTTTTGTCAGATTTGTGTAGTTCCTCTCTCCTCTGTGTCCTCTGTGTTATCGGCAGCAGGTTCATGTAGTTCCTCTATCCTCTGTGTCATCTGAAGCAGGTTCATGTAGTTCCTCTGTGTCGTCTGCAGCAGGTTCATGTAGTTCCTGCCTCCTCTGTGTCCTTGGAAGCAGGTTCATGTAGTTCCTCTGTGTCGTCTGCAGCAGGTTCATGTAGTTCCTCTATCCTCTTTGTCCTTGGAAGGAGGTTCATGTAGTTCCTCTCACCTCTGTGTCGTCGGCAGCAGGTTCATGTAGTTCCTCTCTCCTCTGTGTTGTCTGCAGCAGGTTCATGTAGTTCCTCTCTGTGTCCTCGGCAGCAGGTTCATGTAGTTCCTCTATCCTCTTTGTCCTTGGAAGCAGGTTCATGTAGTTCTTCTCTCCTCTGTGGTTCCGCTACAGGGTAGATTTCTTCATTCCTGGGATGGAGAAAGTGGGCGGTTTCTCAATGTGCTCCGCCCCTGGGCTGCTCCAGAGGGAGGGGGTGATCGAGCTGGCCGTTAAAAACGCCCAACACCCCCCCGCACACTGGGTGCACACCACGGTTAGTGTGTGTGTGTGTGTGTGTGTGTGTGTGTGTGTGTGTATGAGACTGTATCCATTGATTAAGTGTGGGTGTGTATTAATTGTCCCCTCTGATAAAGTGTGTATGTGTGTGTGTTTGTATTTATTTTCTTCTGATAATGTGTGTGTGTGTGTGTGTGTGTTAATTCTCCTCTGATAAAGTGTGTGTGTGTGTGTTGTGTGTGTGTGTGTGTGTGTGTGTGTGTGTGTGTATTAATTCTCCTCTGATAAAGTGTGTGTGTGTGTGTGTGTGTGTGTGTGTATTAATTCTCCTCTGATAAAGTGTGTGTGTGTGTATTCATTCTCCTCTGATAAAGTGTGTGTGTGTGTGTATTAATTCTCCTCTGATAATGTGAGTGTGTGTGTGTGTGTGTGTGTGTGTTAATTCTCCTCTGATAAAGTGTGTGTGTGTTAACTTTCCGCTGTCTCTTCCCCAGTGTGCTCTGGACTCTCAGGTTGCTGTGAGAGTGGGCGGGGACTTCTACTTTGACCCCACCCCTGACAACAGCCCTGTTGACCTGCTCCTGGTTGCCGGGGGCGTGGGGATTAACCCCCTGTATTCCATCTTCCTCCATGCGGCCGACCTGCTGCGGCACGCACACACACACACCAGCAGCCAGACGTTCACACCAGGCCACACACACCTCCTGTACAGCGCCAAGAACACACAAGACCTGCTCTTTAAGGTGTGTGTGTGTGTGTGTGTGTGTGTGTGTGTGTGTGTATATCAGTGTTTGAGAGGTGTGCCTATATATGAGAGAGAAATGGGCTTTTTTAAGTTTAAGCTTTTAAGTCTGCATGAGAGGATTCACATGTAAATACGCAAGTGTGAATGTTTGCATGAGTGTGTGTTAGGTGTGTGTGTCAGCATGTGTGCATAAGTGTGTGAGAGGTGTGTGTGTTTGAGAGGTGTGTATGTGTGTGTGTGTGCATGTATGTATATGTATGAGAGGATGCATATGTAAATAGTCATGTAAGTGTGTGTGTGCGCGTAAATGACTGTTTGAGGTGTGTGTGTGTGTGTGTGAGAGAGGACGCACATGTAGATAGACATTTGAGAATAAGTGTGAATGATATGATGATATAAAATGTGTGTGTTTATGTCCAGAGCACCATCACAGCAGTGTGTAAGGAGTTTCCTGAGAAGTTCTCCTGCTACTTTAACGTCACGCAGCCGACAGGAGACATTGAGCAGGAGCTCCAGCCTTATACCAGACGTATGTACACACACAAGGAACACATATTCAGTTTATCCAGTAGTTGTGTGATACACCATGTGTGATTGTAATGGCATAGGATACATGCACTACAGAGAGCATTGATGGATTGTTTTAGTTACTCTGTGTGTGTGTGTGTGTGTGTGTGTGTGTGTGTGTGTGTGTGTGTGTGTGTGTGTGTGTGTGTGTGTGTGTGTTTTCAGACGGGCGGATATCGGAGGCTCAGCTGGAGCAGTGTGTGAGCGAGCGCACGCTGTGTTTCCTGTGCGGCCCCCCTCCCATGATCGAGGGCCTCTCCGCCCTGCTGCGCTCCCTGGGCCTCTCCGAGGACCGCATCCGCTACGAGAAGTGGTGGTAAACCCTCGCCCAGACCCGGCCCACGCCTGGCCCCGATCCGGCCCACGTCTGGCTCCGACCCGGCCCAGACTTCACTGCCAGTCTGTGACAGAACCCAGCCCACCAACCGCCGCGCTGGCTTTAGGCCACGCCCCAAAAACACGTTGTTGCCACGGAAACCCTCTGGGGAAGGACATGTCCCGAGATTTTCGGGGCGAAAAAAGTCCCCATCTTGACGCACAACTTGACAGACTTTTTTTTATTTGCAGTTGAACTTTACAGCTTGTAGAGAGTGTTTTAAACCGAGACTGTCAAGCCAGAAGAGACCTCGCCAAACGGCTTTTAATATCAGTTTTTTTTATTTCATGGTACATTTAGAAAGTATCCTTGCAGGTCTATTGCGCAGCTCAATGCTGCTTGTACATTTGTATTTATGAATAATGTACAATAGAGTTGAGAGTTAAGTATTTATGAAACATTGCTGTAATGTGAATGATGAACGATGAAGTGGAGTTTTTAAATACAAGAACATTGTGGGATATTTTCTCTGTCTTGAATAAGCAAGAACACACATTTTCTATGTACACATGCAATCTGTAGTTAGGATGGTATTATAAACAGTGTTTGTATTTTTAGTTGATTAGTCTTGCATAGCCAGACGTACATTAAGTTAGCCGGACTGCATTACCCAAAAGCATTGATGAGCAACGTAGGAAAATGAGCAAGCGAGTGAAAGAGCGAGTGAGAGAGAGAGAGAGAGAGTGAGAGAGAGAGAGTGAGAGAGCGAGTGTGAGAGAGAGAGCGAGTGCGAGCGAGCGACAGAGAGAGAGGGAGCGCAAACAACAGAAAGAGCGCGAGCAAGAGAGCGAGAGCGAGAGAGAGAGTTCAAAATGCTTATCTATCATCTAACGGTGGTAGTTACTCTACAGCAAAGCACCCCTGTCTGGATACAACCACGGTGAAACTTGGACAAAATATGGGAGGGAGCGCAAGCATTTGGCCTTTCTAACCCTTCCAAAAAGCCTCCTGGTGATGGGGCTCAAGGGAGTGCGGAGAGTCCTGGTGATGGGGTTCAGTGCTGAGAGTCCTGGTGATGGGGTTCAGTGCGGAGAGTCCTGGTGATGGGGTTCAGTGCTGAGAGACCTGGTGATGGGGTTCAGTGCTGAGAGTCCTGGTGATGGGGTTCAAAGGAGTGCGGAGAGTCCTGGTGATGGGGTTCAGTGCTGAGAGTCCTGGTGATGGGGTTCAAAGGAGTGCTGAGAGTCCTGGTGATGGGGTTCAGTGCGGGAGAGTCTGGTGATGGGGGTTCAGTGCTGAGAGTCCTGTGATGGGGTTCAAGGAGTGCGGAGAGTCCTGGTGATGGGTTCAGTGCTGGAGAGTCCTGGTGATGGGGTTTCAAAGGAGTGCTGAGAGTCCTGGTGATGGGGTTCAGTGCTGAGAGTCCTGGTGATGGGGTTCAAAGGAGTGCTGAGAGTCCTGGTGATGGGGTTCAGTGCTGAGAGTCCTGGTGATGGGGTTCAAAGGAGTGCGGAGAGTCCTGGTGATGGGGTCAAAAGGAGTGCTGAGAGTCCTGGTGATGGGGTTCAGTGCTGAGAGTCCTGGTGATGGGGTTCAAAGGAGTGCTGAGAGTCTTTGGCCAGAAGGGCAGAGAGAAGCAGAGGTTGAGGATGGTGCCTTGTTGGAGATGTGTTTTTGACACGCATGTACTAATGTACATACTCACACATGTGTGGTCTCCAGACTGACCCCTGACCCCTAGTGAGGTTGGTGCTGAGGATCCATTTGGCCCAGTGAGATAGCAGCAGGACTGATGGAGGGGTGTCACTCGTGAGATGGAGGGGTGTCACTTGTGAGATGGCAGCAGGCGTGACGTCACTTGCATCAACAGACCCCGGAGAACAGAGGATGCCTGGCACACTGTCTCACTTCCACTTCCTCTTCCTGTTCCTGTTTGAGCTCCTCCTCTCCACTCTGGTCATCCTGATTGGTGCCCTCATCCGACTCGCCCACTACTTCCTGATTTCCCCCTGTAGCCCCGCCCTCTGCTCTTTCCTCCAGAGGTTCTGATTGGCCACCGCCTCTCTCTGCACTCTGTTTGCTCTCCTCCTCTTTCATCACTACCTTTCTGTCATCAATATTGTCCTCCACCTCTGCTTCTCTGTTATCTCTCTCCTTCTCCTCCATCTCTCCTTCCCTGTCTGCCTCCTCCTCCTCCTCCTGCTGCTCTTCTTCCTCCTCCTCTCTCTCGGGACGTAATGCCCATCCCGTTTCAGCATCTTCTGTTCCGCAGTTATGTGAGTTTCTCTTTGTCTTGTTCAACCCTCTGAAGAGCAGCCTCTGCAACACACACACACACACACACACACACACACACACACACAGTTTACAGTCAACCTCAGATCCTCATTGTTCTGTGAAGCTAATATTAGCCCTCAGAGTAGGAACGAGGAAAGAGTAAATTTAGATTTAGGTGTGTGCAGATTCCCCTCGAGAGCTCAGATTCTGCACACACACACACACACACACACACACTTCACAAACTTCCACAGAGCAACATGAGTTCAGTTATGACAACGATTGACTCTGGAACAGATCTGTGCTGCGTTTCCCGACAGCGTCGTTGAGCAACCGCCGTGGTAACCGCAGTAAATCAGAGAGTGTTCAAAACAACTGATGAGACTATTATTTAATGATGGTGGTTGCTCAACGACGCTTGCGACAAGGGGAAACACACCCCTGGCCTGGATCTTTTGCGTAGTCCACTGCCATCTCGGATGAACTCATGACCTTAGCAGACCGCTCTTTGATTGGTTCTGGGCCACATTTGACTACTGTTTGCGCTCATCTCGTGATGGTAACAGTCGACCCTTGGAGCAAGTCTGGACCATATCAGAACCAGACCTGGTCAGCATTAGGACCCATTCAGCTGCAAAGCTACAAAGCCCACTGCTGTCTGTGCTGTGGATTGGCTGGATTGGTTCTGATGTGGTCGGATTGGGCCCGTCTGTGCCACATCTGACTGCTGTCTGTGTTCACGTCGTCATGGTAACAGTCGCCGCTTGGGCCGGATCGGTCACTCACCCTGCGCTCCCTCCTCCGGCGTAGCTGCGTGGGCCTCTGCAGGAAGAGGATCTGCTTGGTGGCCAGACTGCCGTCGCTAGGAGACAGAACACACTGGGGTTAGCCCAGATTCTGCTGGCTCTGGGGGTAGTACAGGTCTAAAACCAGTGTGTGTGTGTGACCAGCTTTAAACCTGGGTTTAGTAGTCCTAATGGTGTGTGTTTGTGTGTGTGTGTGACCAGCTTTAGACCTGGGTTTAGTAGTCCTAATGGTGTGTGTTTGTGTGTGTGTGACAAGCTTTAAACCTGGGTTTAGTAGTCCTAATGGTGTGTGTTTGTGTGTGTGTGACCAGCTTTAGACCAGGATTTAGTAGTCCTAAGTGGTGTGTGTTGTGTGTGTGTGTGTGTTGTGTGTGTGTGTGTACCTGTACCTGTACCTGTTAGTGTGGATGAGGGGTGTAGGCAGCACACACATAAGCCTCCAGCCATATGGAGCCAGAGACAGCAGTAGAGGTGTGTAGTCAGCCTTCACCGCTACGCCCTACACCACACACACACATTTTGTTAAGACTCAGTAGAGGTTATTTTAAAGTAACTGTTGTTAGTAACACTCACATCAATAACTGTCCACCACACACACACACGCTCACATCCTGTTCACCAAACACACACTTTGTAAAGACTCAATAGAGGTTATTTGAAGTAACTTCTTAGTAACACTCACATCAATAACTGTCCACCACACACACACACACTCACATCAATAACTGTCCACCACACACACACACACACACACATCAATAACTGTCCACACACACACACACACACTCACATCAATAACTGTCCACCACACACACACACACACACATCAATAACTGTCCACCACACACACACACACACACTCACATCAATAACTGTCCACCACACACACACACTCACATCAATAACTGCCCACCACACACACACACACATCAATACTTGTCCACCACACACACACACACTCACATCAATAACGGTCCACTGCTCCACCACTATGGCATCATAGGAGGTGGTTACCAGGGCGTCATCCGGGGAGGCCTGGAAAATGAACACCCCCTCAACAACAGAGGGCGCTAGAGAGGGGGAGAGAGAGGGATGGAGAGAGAGGGGGAAAGAGAGGGGCAGAGAGGGGGAGAGAGAGGGGGACAGAGATGGGGTTAAATTCATCATCTCTAAAGTTCCAGACAGGGATCACTCCTGTTTCAAACACACAGCTGATGTGTGTATGTCTGTTTAGAAGTTCATGAGAGAGTGTGTGTCTATGTCTGTTTAGAAGTTCATGAGAGTGTGTGTGTGTATGTCTGTTTAGAAGTTCATGAGAGTGTGTGTGTGTGTGTGTATGTCTGTTTATATCCGATAGAGTGTTTACCTGAGTCTTCTGTGAGGCAGAGGAATCCGTCACTCAGGCTGGCCCCGTTGAGGAAGTGTTGGTTCATGTGATCCAGCCAGTGGGCGTTGACTCCTGTCACAAGCCCCGCCTCCCATTGTAGCTGCAGTGGAATCTTGACTGAGTAGTACCTCTGAGAGCCAATCAGATTCTTTGTGTGCTTATACAATGCAAAGAGCTGCACTCCTACAAACACACACAATGTGTGAATGTGAGTAGCTGTTCTCTAACTCGCATACACACACACTACATGATACACTACACAGTGACACACACACACATGTAGTGATGTAGTGTACCAGCACACACTTACGATTCTGAGAGTGTGCAGTTTGGTCGCAGTCTTCTGGCCTTTTCAGGAGCTCATTGTTGTTGTTGAGTGTGTGCGCGTGTGTGTCGTGTGTGTGGTTTTCCTGTGCAGGCGGTGTGTTGTGTGTGTTGATTGTGTGTTGTCCGTTCCTAAGGTCTGCAGGGTCGCTCATCTCCACACCTCCCTGCTCTGGTTTGTAACTCTCCTGTTCAGATGGACGCCTCAGCTCCATCTCTGCCCGGGTCTCGTTGGGCGGTCTCATGTCTGGTGATGTGGTCTCTGGTTGGTTGGCCTGCGGCTGAATGAGCTCTGATTGGCTGTGTATGGGGGAGGGGGAGGAGTGAAGAGAGGACAGTTCCTCAGGGTCCCAGTGACCAGGGAAGTAGGGCCCGCCCCCTGGCTGCTGCAGGAGCCCCACCAGCTCCAGACCCTTATCTGCAAGGTCCTGCACCTACAGCGGCCCCCCAGAACCACAAGAAAACACATCCACCATTAACACCAGAACCACAAGAAAACAGATCCACCATTAAAGCTAGAACAAGCCCTAAATAAGCATTCATATAGATAAACAGATTTATATGCAGCATGGCCTTACAGGGCTTATAAAGAAATATAGAACAACTCTACATTCGAGCACACTATGACTGAGTTAAACAATTCTATAGGAACGGGATTGAGTGGGTGCTATCAGGAGTTAGCTGTGATTGGGTTTCACAGTGGAAATAGGTAGTAATGCGAATCATCTCTCACAAATCTGTGTACATTAGGCCAGATTTAAAGAACCATCTCTCACAAATCTGTGTACATTAGGCCAGATTTAAGGATTCATCTCTCACAAATCTAAGTAAGCTAACTAAAATGCATGCAAAAACCTCGCAGACACCACCAACAGCCCAGTTGACAGTGATAGAAGCTTGCAAACACACTAACTGGTGTCTTTTGGCAGTATAGCTGGCGATGTCATACAAGCTTTTTTTTTCCATTTTTGCAGGATACAGTATACCAGCCCGGTACACAGAACTACATAGGGCATATCCTGGATGGCTAGTGGGAAAGACACAGGTGTTTATCTGTCCTTCACATGACCATATGCTATCAAAATGAATTTGAGGATGGTGCCAAAACTAGTTGCTTATAAAACCATACCTCAAAAAGTGTCAAATTGTTGCATTGTCTTACTTGAAACCCTAGAATAACCCACAAACTGTTACTTTAAAGACCTAGGGAGAAACACAGGCCATCGGCTAAAAATGTCTTCTAAAAATGTCTTCATTACGGTGGGGTCAACTTGTAGTGTCAACACAAATAATAAGAATAATAATACTACTAATAATAAAAAGCTTTATTTGTATAAAACCTTTCATACAAAACGCCGCAGCTCAAAGTTCTTAACAGCAAAGAAATGACATGCACAAATGACAGGGTTCCATGTTTCTCCATTAAGAAACCAGGATGACCTGAGATGAGAAAGAGACCTGAGATGAATAAGACCTTTTTCATGTAGTTCTGGATCACTGCTGGGTTGGGGACCTGATGGCCACAGAAGCACACATCTGTCTCCAAGCAACACTCCAGCCTCTTTTCAGAGCTGCCGTAGAAACCAAAACAAAGGGTCATGCATGACGCTCATCACCCCAACATCAAACAAAGGTCCAGAGACACAAATCTGTTGTGTGTGTGTGTGTGTGTGTGTGTGTGTGTGGAGAAAGGGAGAAGGCTTCAAGACTACAATATATGCTGTGTGTGTGTGTGTGTGTGTGTGCGTGTGTGTGAGTGTGAGTGTGAGTGTGTGCGTGTGTGTGTAAGTGAGTGTGTGTGCATGTGTGAGTGTGTGCGGGTGCGTGTAAGTGAGCATGTGTGCATGTGTGTGTGTGTGTGTGTGTGTGTGAAAGTGAGTGTGTGTGCATGTGTGTACCCGTTTGCCTCTTTGATGAGCACAGCCCTGTGGAGGCTGCGGTACATGCTGGCTGACTCTGGGCTGCAAGGATGGACGAATGGGTGAACAGCTACCAGCTCATAGCCCCGCCCACACCACTCCCTCACCCGCACAGGTAACTCCCTCACTGAAGACAGACACAGCAGAGACGACACCCCTACCTCTGAGAGAGAGAGGGAGGGAGGGAGGGAGAGGGAGGGAGGAAGAGAGAGGGAGAGAGGAAGAGAGGGTGTGTTGGGGGGGGAAGAGAGAACAGGAGACGAATGAGAGAGAGAGAAAGAAAGATAAAGTCATGAACAGGAAGAGAGAGATGATTAAAGGTGTGAGAACCTTCCATAAGTATCCCAGGTTTTCCACCTTTCACACTCTCTAAGGTGAGCGTGTGTGTGTGTGTGTGTGTGGTGTGTGTGTGTGTGTGTGTGTGTGTGTGTGTGTGTGTGTGTGTGTGTGTGAGCTTTGAGTTCATTTTCCATCTTCCTTTCCTTCATACTCTGGTGTCCAAAGTATACATAACACAAAACTATGTGAATATACTATAGGTTAGTGTATGATATCAGTGTGTGTGTGAGTGCTCCAAAACCCTACCGTCCTTTCCCAACAGGAAGTCCAGGAAGTGGTATGTGTAGGCCACGCCCCCCTGGGTATATATCTGTGCCTTTCTCACCGTGGAGTGGATTCTGCCCGGGCTGGTGACATCACCAGAACCGCTCACCTTGGGCAGACTGCAGCCCATTCCTCTGAGGAGGAGGTAGGAGAGATGGGGAGAGAGAGGGAGAGAGGGAGAGGGAGAGGGAGAGAGGGGAAGAGAGAGAGAGAGAAAGAAGAGAGAGAGAGAGAGAGAGAGAGAGAGGGGAGGGGAGAGAGAGAGAGAGAGAGAGGGGAGAGGGAGAGGAAGAGGGAGAGAGAGAATGCAACTTCATTTTATAAGTTGTCTATGAAGGCAAAGTCATGATCATATTATACTGCAAATGAAAAAACAGCCTTCCAATACATTCACATGTACCGCACCCCCCACACTCACCACCAAACACACACACCTTTTACAGACAGACAGACACACACACAGACACCTTTTACAGACAGACACACACACACATTAGTCTGCATGTAGGCTACATTTAGATCATTTAGGTTTAGATCAGAGTGCACTACCCATTACACTGTGCCAGGTGTGAACTGACAAGCTTCAGTCCCCCATACCAGCTTGGAGAATCAACTTCATCACACACACACACACACACACACACAGGTCAGTGGATGAGGTGGATCTCATTTCAGATAGTTACAGAGGTTTAAGAGCGACAGCATGGACAACAATGTTTCCTGCACCCGTATATAAAACTGGTGCATTTACAACACACACACACACACACACACACACACACACACACACACACACACACACACACACACACACACACACACACACACACACACACACCACACCACACACACACACACACAGGGGGAGAGACTAAAACAGACAAGGTGAGAGAATGTAAGAATTGAGAAAATTAAGACAGATGTTAAAAGCTAGAGATAGAGAGAGAGAGTATAGGATAGAGAGTGAGACAGAAGGTGAAAGAGGAATGAAAGCATGAGAGTGTGAAACAGTGAAGCTGAGAGAAAAGAGGTTGAGAGAAGGTGAGAGTGAGAGAGAGAGTGAGAGCGAGAGAGAGAGAGAGTGAGAGAGTGAGAGAGAGAGTGAGAGCGAGAAAGAGAGAGGAGAGGAACAGGGAGATGTGGAGGTGAGGTGTGGACCAGCTGTACATGTGCCTGATTTTCACAGGGCAGAAACACTGCACACAATCATCTCCATGACTACACTTCAGGACGTGTAGAGGGACACACAACAGGGATAGAGAGAGTATAGAATAGTAGTCATCTCCATGACTACACTTCAGGACGTGAAGAGGGACACACAACAGGGATAGAGAGAGTATAGAATAGTAGTCATCTCCATGACTACACTTCAGGACGTGTAGAGGGACACACAACAGGGATAGAGAGAGTATAGAATAGTAGTCATCTCCATGACTACACTTCAGGACGTGAAGAAGGACACACAAAAGGGATAGAGAGAGTATAGGATAGTAGTCATCTCCATGACTACACTTCAGGATGTGCACAGGGACAACGCAGCAGTGCTCTCAAGTCATGTGACTCCAACCATAAAGCCTCTAAACACCTCAGGTGCCCTCACATCTCTGTCACCCATTTCATATTTCCTGAGACAGAAAGATGATATGAATGAATATGTCAGTGGTCCGAGTGTGTACAGGTTAAACCCCATTTACAGACATGATGCAATAGATTATGATCCCCAGGTGGTGTATGGGTGTGGGTAACTACCAATCTCTTTTTCCGAACTAGCCCAAACATCCTCCCCAACACAGTCTTACAATCGGAGAATAAAACCTGTGGAGGAGAGAGAGGAAGGAGCCTGACCTACCTCTGTAGGGTTAGATGATGCCAGCCAGTTCAGAGACTACGCACGCACACATGGACAAAAGTGTGTGAAAAGAATATTAAATAAAGCTACTGACTGTAGTTCTCTGAAAGTAAAAGTCCTCTTCTGTCCAGCTTTCCTTCCTCATCCAATCCTGCAGCGTCTCTCCTGTAGTCTCTAGTTTCTCCTGACCAGTTTCTGAAGCGCAGCTAATCTGCACGCCTGTGTTCATAAACTGTGTGATGTCTCTCTCCTTCTCTCTCTCCCTCCCTCTCTGTCTCTCTCTCCCTCCCTCTCTGTCTCTCTCCTCCCTCCCTCCTTCTCTCTCTCTATCTCGGTTCTCTCCCTCCCTCCCTCTGTCTCTCTCCCTCCCTCTCTGTCTGTCTGTCTGTCTGTCTCTCTCTCTCTCTCTCTCTCTCCTTCCCTCCCTTTCTGTTCTCTCCCTCCCTCTGTTCTCTCCTCCTCGTGCACGGAAAGTGAGAAAGTGATCGTTTCTCAGCCTCTCCCTCTTTGGGAGGGATGGAGTGAAAGAGGGTGGTGATGGGGGGGGGGGGTGATGGCAGTGTGTGTGTGTGTGTGTGTGTGTGTGTGTGTGTGTATGTGCGCGTGTTGGGGGAGCTGTTACTGGGTCAGTAGGAGATGAGGAATGGAGTTTGGATCAAACTGTTATAAGTGATAACTGAAAGCTGTTGTATACCACCACATTCTGATGGAGGTGGGTGCGAGTGGTGTGTGTGTGTGTGTGTGTGTGTGTGTGTGTGTGTGTGTGTGTGTGTGTGTGTGGGTGTGTGTGTGCGCGCTCGTGTGTGAAGTGGCTGCTGGCTGACGGCAGAAGTGTGTGGTTTGTGCGTGTGAACGCGTGAGCGAGTGTGTGTGTGTGTGTGTGTGCGAGTTTGTGAAATGTCATTGTAATGTATTCATATTTAACATGCAGCAGGCGAGACTGATCCATAATTCACAGCAATCTGTCTGGGAGAGCAGACTGCCCACGGGACGAGACGGGACAGGACAACACCAGCGCTCGTAGCCATCACCAGAGACGAGACAGGACACACAGCAGGACCACTCAGACCAACACCAGACACTCTTAACCTGACGTCGAGAGATATCTTGCCTTATTCCCCACAGTCAGAGATAACAGACTACTTATATTTATCTACTTACTATAATGGCAAATACACACACACACACACACACAAAACAGGAAACCTTGAGGTGATGGATGGTAGTGAACTTACCATCTGGGAAAACACGATGGCCTCTCCTAAACAGTGGATTCCCATCCCACGATCAGGAAGTCCATGATGGAATCTGCAGTGAAACTCCAGCTCCGGGTCCAGATAGTCCTCCTCCTGGATGGAGACCGAGTCCGGACCACTTCAGGGTCAGTGTAGGACCAGCTGCTCTCCAGGTGTAAACTGACTGGCTGCAGATAACCTCTGATGGGTCTCTGGATGGGAAAGGCTGGCTGCCAGAGGGCCCAGAACACAGAATTGCTCCTCTGGTTTCGAGTACACACACGTCTCCCCTGGCTTTTTACACAGGCACACACACACACACACACTACTCCCCTAGCTTCAAACATCAGATGTGTAACCACTCCAAGCGATGGTTGGTCAGTCCATGATTCAACTTACCTGCAGAACCCATGTACCATCACATCCACAGAAACTAAAGAGGTTACTCTTCATGGCTATGACATATGGCTGTGCCGTAACATTTAGCCTATTGCGTAAAACTAGATGGACATTTCCTCGAGGTAGTACCAGCTTGTGCAAAGCAGCTGAAATTGCTTTGAAACCAAAGGATTAAGGTTCTGTTTTGACACACATCTGTTTCTTGTGTTATACGTTGAAGTTTTTGCTGGAACTGTAAATGATCTGTGAATATCATTCTACCACGCCACAAACTAAATATAAATAAAAAAATCTCAACCTTCTTTATGCTCCCCCTTGATAATGACAAATATCTAACATTTAACTTGTCGTTTTGCTGTAGTTTCCAGTGATGCTGTTGTCAGATAGCTGTCGCCGAAGATACATTTCTGCCACAAGCTTGCAGCTGTAAACTGGCACAATTTTCTGTGTGACCTGGCAAACACACACACACACACACACACACACACACACAAACGGGCTTTGCCAAATGACCAAGAGTGCATAAATTATCCAGCACAAAAATTCATGATTTAAACGCAGCCAATGAGGACGCTGTAACTGCCTAGGCCACACGGAGCGGTGGCAGACAGCTGCAGAGTGTGACTCATACACACTCTCTGACAGCGTTTGACATTTTATTTTAAAACCGTCAAAAAACAATAAAATCATATCAGCATGCATGACCAGCTAAACACCAGGCAGAGCCTTTAATGAGTGAAGGGGAGATGAGAGAGGACTGAAGACACAGACGGGCCTTTAATGAGTGAAGGGGAGATGAGAGAGGACTGAAGACACAGACGAGCCTTTAATGAGTGAAGGGGAGATGAGAGGACTGAAGACACAGACGAGACGTCTTTCTGAGACGGCGGGGGAGAGGAGGAGGGATACGAGAGGACCCTACCTTATCAAGGTTGGAGAAGATAAGAAAACGAGAAGGAGAATCCTATTGCAATAGAATAATAGAAAACAAACAAACGAATAAATAAAAACAAGCTAAGCAAACCAAAATCAAATGAATGAGTGTGGGAAGAGAAAAGTGTGATGGACACAAACTAGTGAGAGATGAGGAAACACATCTCGCTCCACATCTGACACAGGTCAAAGGTCACAGGTCAGCCTGTCTCCCCTGAGGTACGGATACTCATATGGTAGAAACAATATCGTTTGAATTGCGCAACTCCTACCTCTCACTTATCATCTTTGTATTTATATTTAATTTTTGTAGCTAGTCCACGGTCAAAGTCGGTCAAAGGTTGGCGAGGAGAGGTCGCAGGACAGGCCAGAGAGTGGCCTGGAGACATTGCCACCCGAAATATACCTGCGTCACTATGTGCCCCATTTAAAGGTGCAGTCCGTGACTCTAGTGAAAGGTTGTTGACATTTTAGTCCAAGACTGTGCAGAACCATCCAGAGAACCCTCCAGAGGACCGCCAGGAGCAACTCTCTACATTTGACTGGATTAGAACCCCGACTGCACCTATACAGATTTATGACCATTGATGACCAGATTTTTGACAGTTGAGACTTTCTTTCATTATTTATTTATCTTATATAGCGCTTTTTCTCAGTACTCAAAGTCGCTTTTTACAGAGTCCAGTAATCATTCAGACACAGTCATACCGGTGGTGGTCAGCTACATCTGTAGCCACAGCTGCCCTGGGGCAGACTAACAGAAGCGTGGCTACCAATCAGCGCCTACGGCCCCTCCGACCCCTCCGACCACCACCAACATTCATATTCATACGATGCATGTCTTTATGATGGTGGGGGAAACCGGAGTACTCTCAGTACAGTGCAGTACAGTAATGTACAGAGCCATTGCATACTGGAATGTGCTCCCCTCATAGTTGACTCCAACAAGAAATAAATGTGATTTCAAAAGGAAACTTAAGGCAGCAATAATCAGAAAGGAAATTATAGTAGATTAGGTTATTATTTTAGGTATCTTTTTTATTATTTTACTTTTAATGTAAATGTTGTTTTCTAAGTCTGTGTTTTTGTGATAATTGATCATGCTGTACTGCATTTTATGTATTTGTATTGTATTGTAATGTTTTTTTGCCTGGACCCTGGGAAGAATAGTCTCCACTACGGTGTAGACTAATGGGGATCCTTAGTAAAACATAAACATAAACCCAGAGGAAACCCACACAGGCACGGGGAGATCATGTAAACTCCACACAGATAGGACCTGGAACGACCGGGATTCGAACCCAGGGCCTTCATTAAGCAGCATGAGGATTAAATGACAACACGACCAAATAAAATAAGACCCTGATTGCATATTGTTTATTTATTTATATTCAAGCACAAAAACACCAAACAAGAAACGTGAACTACTCCACCAGAGAACTCCTGGCCAACTGATCTCAGAGGCCACGGGCAGAAACTTCTGTTCCCACACCGGAAAAGTACATGAAATGACAGGTGGATTTAAAAGAGTCGCATTTTGTTTATTTCCTTTATTCTTTTTTTTTTTTTTTTTAAAACACTGACAGGAGAGCTACTAAACCATACCTGCTCAAACGCACACCATTTATATTTTACAGACAACATTATTATTGCTGAAATTATAAGTTAATTATTTTAAATCACTCAAGCAAAAGGATTAAAACTTGAAAAATGTGAACAATCCCCTTCAGTGCAAACAAAAACAAACCGTGTCAACACACACACACAGGACACACACAGAACAACAAGTGGGTAATCAGTGCTGATACAACGCGTGGTTTTGGTTTAGTCCTTCATCGCAGTGAATTAAATCGTTTAACAACCCCCCTCCCTCCCTCCCTCCCTCCCTTCTCCTTCCTTCCTTCCTCCCTCCTCCCTCCCTCCCTCCCTCCGAAGCCTCAAGTGGAGCAGGTCGTTTCAAACGACCAAACAGCTCAGAAATTAATGCAGTGATTGTTCCAGCTTCTCAACTCCAACAGCAACCACACGCCACCAAACAACTGCAGAGTGTCTAACGATCGAGTCACCCTCTGTGGACGCCCGACAGACATTAAGCCCCAGATAGGCGGGAGGGTTCACGTGTGTGTGGCAGACAAGACAATATGAACTGATTTCGTCAAGTGATTCACCTCTCTTACTAAAGCACCATATTTAATGTGACTAAACATAAGATTAAATAAACGTTGAGTATTCAAAAAGAAAATTAAAAGGGTGCCCAAAATGCTGGCTACTGTTAAATGGTTGTTTAATTAATGCTAATTAATGCCAACCAGTCTGAGCTGAAGATGAACTATTTCACAGGAACATACTGAAGTTTCTACACGTGCCAAACCCAAGGCAACCAAGAGAGGGCCACGCTTCCAAACACACTCCAGTAAAACACCAAAGGTAATTATGTACATAAAATATAAATATGCAAAAATATATGCACCCCCATCCTCGCACTCACTCACACGCGCGCGCGCGCGCACACACACACACACACACACACACACACACACACACACACCACTCTGGGGCTGAGGAAGTAGACGCACTATAGGCCCATCTTGGGGCAGAAGAGTTGCAGAACGCCTGTCTTGGGGCAGGAGAGTTGTAGAACCTGGAGTCCTGCAAATATCAGTGGGGGAAGACACCTTCTCTCCTCATTCCTCTTACGAGCACTGCCATGACAAGAACCCCTGAGGGAGGGAGAGGGGGAGAGAGAGAGAGAGAGAGAGAGAAGAAGATGAGAGAGAGAGAGGAGAACGCTCTGCTTTAGTCCTTGCCTCGAGGAACCACAGGACTGAAGCAACACTTTGATTGTCTTGGAAGATAAAGAGCAATGTGAGTGGTTCTAAGTCACTAGTCTTGCATAGCCAGACATGTACTTACATAGACAGACAAGTATCAGCATAGACAAACACGAATTTAAATAGACAGACCTTGCAAATGATCACACCCATCTGGAGACAAACGTGGTGAAATGTGGACTAATTATGGGATGGGTGGGAAGGGTGGGATTTACAGCATTTGGAATTTCATTACCAACCCAAACACTTCCTGAAGGCAGGGCTGAAAATAGGATACCAGAAAAATAAGGAATGAAAGTGCCAGGAAAATGGAGAAAGTTAGGGGTGAGTCAGGGGAGAAAAGTTTGTTTGTTTGTTTGTTTTTAACACACATCTAGTCCACCATTTCAACAAGTTGTCTTCAGGGTATGTGAACTTCCATCATGTATTGCCAATATCATGTCTGGCTCAAGTATGTGAATGGCTGAGAAGGAGGAGAGGAAGTCATAAGCACTCTTGCCTGCACAGGTTGATAGTACTACAGGGGCTCAAACTACAGCAACGTCAGTAAGGTCTGCACACCGCAGTCCACATAGTTCTGCAAACACACACATGGTTTCAGTAAATTAGCCTCAAGCCCAATCAGCTTACAGCATGGACAACTGCAGCCTGAGAGCATTTGTCCTATACTGCCACCTAGTGGTGCCATTAGTCACAGCGCTGGCCGGTCTCTACCCATGACTATTGATGAGCACAGCTTTAGGGTCCTCTTACCTGGTTGATGAGTCGCGTCCTCTGTTCCCCCGACCAGTGCGGAGAGGCATACTAACACACACACACACACACACACACACACACACACACACACACACACACACACACACACACACACACACACACACACACACACACACACACACACACACACACACACACACACACACACACAAAATGTATAGTCAGAAATGTTTCTTGGGAGGTTTGCGTGCATGCGTGTTTGTACGCAAATGAAAACTTACATCAGTTGTTACATTCACAAAACTGTATGTTTTGCTTTGATACATTACACCTGTATTTCAATATAATAAACATTCAAAATGATAAAAATCACAGCACAGAGTACTGCGAGACTGTATCTGATTGATTCCAGAATAGGAATAATAAATCAAGCTTCCACAAGTTTAACAACCACATCACTGTTTGTCTGAATGTGTATCAAACTGTGTGTGTGTGTGTGTGTGTGTGTGTGTGTGTGTGTGTGTGTGTGTGTGTGTGTGTAATACCTGGTAGGCACAGGCAGTCTGTGCGTAGCCCATGGGCATCTGAGGGATCATGACTCCGGGCAGACTGGAGTATGGGTAAGGCTGGAAGACAGACAGACAGGGAGGCAGACAGGCAGACACACACACAGGCAGACACACACACAGGCAGACACACACACAGGCAGACACACACACACACAGGCAGACACACACACAGGCAGGCAGACACACAGGCAGGCAGACACACACACACGTTACAGGGGGATTTATCCAGTCATTCCCATCCTTGAGCTCGATGGTGCACGCCAAATATGACACCATTTCCACTGGCGCGTGGTGCGCTTGGGTGCATTCTAGCAAGTGCACCCCTACCAATTTTTGTAACCTGTTGCGCGCGGCATGGCTGGCGCATATGCCAAATGAAAGAGCTGGAGACACAAGTCACAGGTCCGTTTGCGCCTCTATGACCTTTCAATGCAGGAGCTTAGGGATGCCCAGATGGCACAGAACTCAGAGGTAGATTACTGCAACAATTCTACAAATTCGTATCGTCTTATTGCCGCTTTTAGTGGTTAATCCACAAGTGAATACTGGTGATGCAGTTAACCGTCATGTATATTTCATTGTGCTTTAATTCATCGCATTTTACTTTCCAGTGGGGTAGATGGTATTTTTTCTCAGCAGCGACACCTACTGTTTAGGAGAAGACTGCAGCGACTCACACGCACACAGGTGTTTTGACGCTGTGTTGACACGCACAATGACCAATTCATCAAGCATACCGGCCGCTTAACAGTTAGACACACACACTAACAGTTCGATCCATGCAGTCACTCTCACGTTAACAATTAGATCAATGCACTCACACACACACTAACAGTTCGATCCATGCACTCACTCACTCACTCACTCACTCACACACACACACACACACGTTAACAGTTAGATCAATGCACACACTAACGGTCAGATCCACGCTCTCACACATATGTTGACGTGGTTGTTGTGTGCACTAGAGCTGTTTGGTGTAATCACACGATTATGAAGGTAATCGGCACAAACAGGTACACAATGTGCAACACCGCAGCAGGTGCTGACTTGATTAACTGATTTAGCTTTGCTTTAATAGAACCAGAGTACAATGGCACACTGCCAACCATCTGTGCAATGCATATGTGAGTGCCTTTGTGCAAGTGTATATACCTGCAAGTAGTAGCGAGCTTCAGTAAGCCGTGTGTGTGTGTGTGCCTGTAAGTAGTAGTCAGCTTCAGTAGGCCGTGCGTGCATGTAAGCATTGGTGGTTTAAACATATGTGTGTGTATAGCTAGGGTTAGGTAAGTATCAACTGACTATTCAGCATATATTTAGAGTGTGTGTGTGTGTGTGTGTGTAAGAATATACCTGTAAGTACTGGCCAGGTGTACTGCACATAGATTTATATGTGTGTGTGTGTGTGTGTGGTGTGTGTGTGTGTGTGTGTGTATACCTGTAAGTACTGGCCGGCTGTATTGAGAACAGGAGTGTTGGGAGGGGCATTGAGAGTAGGGGGGCAACAGCTACAGTAGATGTACTGAGGGGGGTTCATCCACGGGGCACTGCCAACAAGGTGAGACGGCACAGCACCTGGGAAAACAACAGACAAACACACACTGTACTAACCCCCAGATATTTCTCTGGAAAATACAATTCAGTGAGCAGTCATTCACTATTGGTCCTAACCACCACCACCACCACCAACAACAACAACAACAACAACAAATAAGACTCTGTAGCTAGGCTAGGATAATTTAATACCCCCTGGTAGAGAACGGTGGTTTCAATACCCACACACATACTGCTGAAAATGTATATATATTTACTCTACTTCAAATCTCTTCGGATAAAAGTGTCTACTGAGTAATTAAATGTATATGTAAAGGCAATATGTTTGATTTCCAGAGAAACTTAATCTATACATTGCTTTCTGCACCCTGACTTAAGCACAAATGTAAATGCAATTACACGATAAAAACAGCAGATGACGGTAATTGTTGATAAAATTCACTTCGTGAGAGTGTGGCCAAGCTCCGTTTGGGGATTGTTTCCAGTCATTGCATCCAAATGAGCGTAGACGTCGGATTAATTTGGAAACCATTGGACCAGTCTTTAGACCATTGGACAGTCTAGCTCTAGCACTGCTTCCAACAAATGCTTAACTTCAACATCATCACACTTAATCACCCCCACTGGTCGTGGTTAAACTTACGTGAGCTTCTCTCCTTCATGATGGCTGGTCCCAGCTTGAGTTTTCGTCCTTTAAAACTGATCTGTTGCTGCTGACACAAACGCGCACACACACACTGAAGTATGCTACCGGAATTGATTGTGATTTTAATGAAAATTATACTACCCTTTTTATTTCATTAAATAAAGAGAAATGCATTTGCACATCATGAAGGCGCTTACTATGTGACTTACTTCAATGATGGTCTGTATATCGACTTCGTCATTGAAGTACACAAAGCCATATCTTTGAAAGTAAAATAAAAAGGACGGAGTCAGCAAACGACATGATTTAGGGAAACAAACTATCCATTTTTAAAGTCAACAGACTCATGACATTAACCACTCACCCTTTGCAAATGCCCCCGCGGTATGTTATTATTTTCACTTCCTTTATGGGGCCATATCTGGCAAAGAAATCCTTTATTTCGTTCTCGTCCACCTGTATATAACACAAATGGCTTAGCAGTGCCATCAAAACATTTGTGGCTTGGCTTTAAAATACTTAGCTGGGTTACTTAACATACCTTTGTGTCGATTCCTCCGACAAAAAGTGTATTTGGCGTCATTTTACCCTCAGGTAAAATATATCCATTTGAAAGTTTCAGGGAAGGCCCCATCTGATATCCGTTAACGTTTCGCTGTTTCTGAATATCCTAAAATGATGACATTTGAATACAACAACGTACAAAGTGATTGTGAGAAATCTTTCAGACACACCGCCTTATCTTGGTTAGGCCTGCTAACAGCAAAGGTCAACTATGCCTACAACCAGGCAACAAGTGAAGGCTCTTAACACGGTCAAATCATGCACGAGCTACCTATAATTTATGGTCAGCTAATGCTACCGAGCTAACTGAAAGTAACATTTGCGCTTGCGAAATATGAAAGAGGAACAACTGCTAATTACCATACCAAATAGTAAACTACAATGCGACTCTGGCAATACAATTATTCACTAAATATAACATTCACAAACATATTGACTATTTAATATTTCACTGGACCTTGTGGTATTTCATTTGGCGGTAGCAGCTAACACAAGATGTTCCTCGTGCTGAATAAATAGCCAGATTGCTATACTGACATTAGCCTTGTTGCATTTTGACATTGCTATTTGCTAGCCAAGGTTAGGTTAGCTTCATTGAGACAATAATTCACGAATCTGCATTTAGTATAAAAGTTGACAACGATTAGGCAATTGGTATGAAATATCGATCATTTCCACGATTTAAACACCAAGTTATGGTTTTGGGCACCAGAAGATCTAATTAATATATATTTTAGCTAACTTTGCTAGTTGGGCTGAGTAACCTGAAACACTAAATTGGTTCATTAACCTTCAGGTTAAACACGAGGCAAGTCCAGCATTCAGTTCAAACGCGGCCAAACCAACCACCACGCTGTCTAAGCATAGGTAACTAGCTAAACTACATTCAAGGTAGCTAACCGATTTCTTTACCCGACCAAACTCTGAATTCACTACGTTTGACCACCTTTGTGCTAAAATGAGATACTTAGGTTAGCTGAAACGTAATCAATAACAGATGAGTTCACTGACTAGCATTAAATAGCATAGCTTACAGTTGCCATCTACTCAAAGCCACCATAAAAACCTGCCATAGCTGGGCAAGTTTACATTAGCCAATGTTATCTATCATCTTGAGTTAAAAGTTAAGTTGTATCCGCTACCATTACATTACGCTTACTACCAACCAACTATTTTTCTTACCATTTCTAAAACCGTTAAAATGTCAGAATAAATTAATGGTTGCGCTACCCGTTCCCTCCACTCTTAACCGGCTTCGTCTCACTTTGGTAAACAGTTGAAGCTTCACCACCACGCCCATGACAACATCTCGATGCTAATTGGAATATCCAAAATATAAAGAGGTATTTCGGGGGGATTTGCCTCCAAAACATTTTATATTTTTTATGTGAGATGAGATTTGTCTTTGGAGCTAAATGACAAAAGGTAACGTTAACCCTCATATTATCTTTGAAAATAACATCCATTCTGTTATGGGCCAAATTGACCCATCCTATGCAAATACCTCCAGAACCTATTAGAAAATGTAAGATCTGGATCTTCAATTTGGCTACATTGTCCTGAAATATTCTGTTTCGTAAACCTCTTTCTCTATTTCACTGTCTTTGTCTTTTACTGCCAGTTTGTTGGAGTTCATTTTTGTGCTTGTCTCTACAGTAAAATAGCTTCAGCACTGAGAAGAAGTGTGGGAAAGCTCATTTTTACCCTGACAGGATAATTAAAACCAGTAAACAAATTAAAGCAGTCATTACAACAAAACACATCCAAGATGCATGTTTATTTTGTGTGATGTAGCAACGCATCAGTTTGTGCAGATTTCACACATAAGACCAGGACCCTGAGGCAAAATCAAGTTTTCAGGGAGGAAGAAAGTTAAGAAGGAGGTCTATTTCTGATTAATCAAAAGCAGACACGTGTCAACTTGACCCACAACATAATAGGAGGGTTACTACTGAATACAATAAGCTTATATTTTTATAGTTGTTTTATATGTTGACTATATTTTGCGAACATGTAGGCCTACAATGTTACTGGGAATATCTTAGGCATGAAAGAGGTCAGATTCAGACTATTTGTAATGTGACTATGCTTGCAGTAACAATACTGATAACAATATTGCAAAAAATATAAAGAGGCTGATAAATGAAAAAATAAATTGTTATAGTCTGTGTGTTGATGTGATGATATGTACAGGACAGGGATACCTTAGCATGTTGCAAAAGACCGATCAGGAGGCTCCATTAATTTCTAATATTTATTCCACCCATAGTATTATCACCAGAGAACACTCATATCATTGTCCAACTGACTGATTAATCCAATAAAACCTTAACCATACCATAACATACGTTTTGGTGAGCCAATTTAAATTTCTCTATTCTCTGTCTTTCACAGGCCTATTTAAGTGTGCAATAATGCAAATCCCCCAGTCAAGTAATCATGCAGTATGTCCCTAGTGCAACTTTTCTATTGCCACCCGTTGATTCCTTAATTGAGTCATTGTTTTTGATCTTCTGTTCTGGCTTTTGGTGCTTCCCAGTTGCCTATTCACAAATTCCGAGAAAAATAAGAATGCCATGGCACTTCTATTTTCATAATTTGAAATATCACGTAGGCTTAAAGATTAACCAGGAGTCCCTCAGGTCCTACGTCATACGAGGAAAGACTTTTATCTTTCTGTTTCCTTCTGTGTGTGCGATACCTAAGAATGGCCCATATAACAAACGTCGCATCTGATATGATTGATATCTCACTGAGAGTACTATGTTTGGTTCCCTGGTTACACCGGAGGTCTTTCTGTATAATCAAGTTTTGAGATAAGTGACCACAAACCCAGAGTCTCTCTTTTACTCACTCTCACACTAACATACTACCAATACATGTAACGTAGACAACATGAAATCCAAATACAATGAAAAATTACTTTTAAAAATCCACTGTTTTCATAATTTGTACTCTTCTAACACAGGGCTCAGAGATGGTTTGTTGGCTACACTAAGGCATGATGCATCTTTTATTCATTCCAATACACACTGAAGCTTCTTTTGAGTTGCATGCATTGACTCAGTAAGGTTATAGACAAAAGATGTTACATCCCAATATGAAAACTGATGAAAACTTTTTTCTCAGTGCAGAAGGAAGCTCACAGACAGTCCACAAATGAATGAGTGTAAACACTTCCAAGGGCTCATCTGTGTGCTATATAGAGGGTTCTTTCATTTGATGAGTCCCAAGGTCCTTTTCATTTCAGGCCAACTCATCTATTGACATTAGGGTACAGCTGAGAGAAGTAGATGAAGGGGCATACCATAGCCTTTATGTTGCCATTTACTTTGCCCTTAATAAATTATCTATTTTGTATTACTTTTTGGTTATTTGATCTGATGTTTGTCTATTGTTTAGGAAGCTTTAATGTAGGCCACTTCTTAAGTGCTGACAATATCATGCACACTGTAATCTCGGTGTGTCTTATGCTATAGGGTACATTAAACAGGTAGCTGTAGTTATTTGTATTTCATGTTTGATCTGGGATTTACAACGCATTGTTGTATAATGTTTGAAGGTCTCTTTGAGCTGACCTGGAATCGCCACTGGGGTGTGTTGTTCTCATATCTATGGGCTATCCAGGTGTAGACTTGCTGTTCCCAGCGTGCACCTGGGTACCCCGTCTACGACCGTTGCGGGCACCTGGGAGTGAGGGGCAGCTGTTCCGCTGGAATGGCTCACGGATAGTAGAGCCTGGAACGGCCAGCCATTTCAACATGGGCAAGTGCGTCAGATTAGATAGCTGTCCGTCGATAGTGTCAAAGCATTAAGCGACGCCTGTTGAGGAAGTGGTGGTGGCCGATGGCAGGGCGTCATTCACGTGCATCCCCCCTCTCCTTCCTCAGTGCGAGTGTAGGTTACAATGGAAGTCATTGGGAACATGGGAAGAGCAAATGCTACGTCTTTTTCATCTCAACATCACAGAAATTGAGACGCATACCTTCAGATGGCGGTAACAAAGTAGCCTACGCGACTGCAGTTGTGTTAGTTGTTCTATACATTTGTTCTTTCGGAGGAGTGGGTGGGTGTCGACCTTCGCAGTTTGACAGGAAACGGGGAGAACTTTCGCTTTGTTTTCAAAACGCGAAATTGTCCAGACGTAGGCTGTGATGGCAAATGATTTGCAGTCAACTTCTTAGTCTTCGAAATTTGGACAGTAATCAAACGAGTAAGGAACAGACGAAACTCATCCAGACGGTAGGCTATCGTTTCCTTCCCTATTCTGTCAGCACTGGGAGCTATTTGAGGGGATTAAGCATCGCCTTGGCGCCGTGAGCGCAGCCAGAGCCACTGGACATGATGAAGGAGAGCAGAGATAACGGCAATGTCCGCCGAGGGTTGCTCGCATTAGGCTAGATTTCACAGGCGGAGGCTGTCTCGGTTGAGACATCTGTATTGGCGGGTATGGCCGAGCACAGCGATGAACAAAATAAACGGTTGTCCACTCATATGAACGGATTTAAGGCGACGGTGCCGAATAATAAGGAGACGCATGACGAGCCGCGGGTGTCGAACGGGGGCTGTGAGGTGACTAAAGAGCAGCGGGATTTAGAAGATCAGAGCCCCGAGGCCCCAGAGCCGGTGAGAGCTGTCACGGAATTGAAGGATGAGGACGCAGGTATCTCGCGGAGGAGCAGCCTCAAAAAGGTAACACAGACATACTCTCTCCGTCTCTCCCAATTCAATTTAACTCAAATGTGCTTTATTGGCACGACACATTGTTTATAGTATTGTCAAAGCATTCACAGGAACAGTAGAACGTGAATGAAAGGAAAATAACAGAAATCAAAACATATAGGCTTACTGTTACACTCTATAACTTACATATGAGGTTGTATGCCTATACACACACAGACAGAGAGAGAGAGACACACACACACACACACACACACACACACACACACACACACAGAGACATACACAAAGACACACACACACACATACAGAGTGCATGGTAAAAAACAGATTGTGATGGTAGCCTAATTAATCTGAATCTGTTGTTTTCACCACAGCGATATATTGGCTTCAATTCAAAACCAGACAGTGGAAGGCATAATATAAAGTGGCACAATGAAAGTCTGTGTCAGTGATCTTAAAATAGCTTTCACTTTCTCCCTTTATACAATGTCTGTGGTGGGCAGTCCTCGGCACAGATAAAACTCACAGATAGCATAGAGCTTGGTTTCCTCTTAAAGCAATCAAAGGTATAAGAAGAAAAAAAAAACACGACTTTAACTGCCTCTATACCGTGTGGTTTCAGAGTGACATCTTGCATGTCTACATATTTCCGTGAGTCAACCGAGGGTAACAAACATGATTTCCATCTCCATCTAGAAGAGTCGTGAGATCTGCTATCATCATGTCTGGTTTTGCGACAAATATGACACTTAATGACACCATGCATGTCTTTTTCATACAGTGGTCAGTCATAATTTGCCCCTTTTTCATCAGTGTAGACATTTGGGAAGACCCACTATATATTGTTTTGCTGAGACTTTAGTTGGAGACGGAGATAGCTTTTTCTGTCTTAAGCAGTATGATGATAATATGATGACTATTTTCGTCTTCATGGACTCACTGTTGGGCAGGGTTGACAACAATAGCATTTGTTGTCAACAACAATGTGTCTAGACTAGGGCTGAACGATTTGGGGAAAAAATCTAATTGCGATTTTTCCCCCAAATATTGCGATTGCGATTTAATATGCGATTTTTTTTTTATTCCCAACAAATCGTAATGAATGATGACCAACACAATATTAGATACATTTAGTGTAAAATATTATTTCCCACAATTAAAATTTTTATTTAACTGCTTATTACAGAATCAAGAACAACAAATCGGTGGCTTTGCCACTGTGCATTTAAGTAATTTTAACAAAGTCATTGTAAGAATAAACACAAGGCATGCACTTTTTAAACACTGGGCAAAATTTACCATCTTAAAAAAAATCTTGCATGTCTTGTTAAGATCACGTTTTTAATCGCGAACGTTGCGGTTAGAAAATCGCGTTCTATCATATCGCGATTAAATCGCAAATGCAATTAATCGTTCAGCCCTAGTCTAGACCCACCATTTCCAATAGTGGAAAAGTGGTGTTTCTGTTTCGTGGGTTTAGTATGCCATCTGTTTGCATTTCTTACTTAGAAAAAATGGAAAACATTAGCGCTACATCATTCAGACTCTGTATTGCTTGATAACTACTGTAACAGGTGCCACTCATTAAAGGTTGGCTTGATAACTACTGTAACAGGTGCCAATCATTAAAGGTTGGCTTGATAACTACTGTAACTGGTGCCACTCATTAAAGGTTGGCTTGATAACTACTGTAACTGGTGCCACAAATATAAAGGTTAACTTGATAACTACTGTAACAGGTGCCAATCATTAAAGGTTGGCTTGATAACTACTGTAACTGGTGCCACAAATGTAAAGGTTAACTTGATAACTACTGTATTTTGGTGATATATTTGGTGAAGTCCTTACTGTGCTCATATTTTGCATTAGGTTTCCGGAATAGCCTAGATGGTCTGTGGGGACAGTATGTGTGTATATCGGTTATTCACATGACTTTTAAACCTTACAAACTGAATTTGAGAATGTTATAAAAACATGTTAACAACAAGAACATACCTTAAAACCTACGAATAAACACTACACCATTGCATTTTTTGGACAAAGACCTTGTTTTTATAACCTGCAATGTTAAAATTCATCATCATTATAATCGGATAAAAATATCGGTCCATTATAATTGGATACAATTATCTTCAAGAAAGGCTATACACTATTCACACTATCGCCAGGTTTGACAATGCTTGAGCCAGACACAACAGTGAGAGTGGATACTGGTCACATATCTTGGGGAACCTCAAAGTATTTTTAATTTATGTAAAGATATTATTATTTATATAATTATATTCAGTGGAGGTTGCTACATGGTACAGTAGCTACAAATTAGCTGGCTTCTAAATTTAACGTGGGACTATCTCCTGTTTGCTCGCATAGTAACATTACCAATGCTGTGTTTCATCTTTTCTGTGGATGTGCAAGGCTACACCTTTATTTGATGTGCTGGGAAGAGTATTGATAAAACTGGGGATTATGTTTTCAAAAACGGTGTTAGTGTTGAGCTGTGGGTACAGGCAGAGGGGCATGAGCGCGACATTATTATTATTATTATTATTATTATTACATTATGGCCAGTTTCTTGGTAGGGCAGGCCACCCTTGAATCCCATGAAGTATGTTTGAGGCAGCAACAACCGTGAGAGTGGATATTGGTCACATATCTTAGTAAGCTCAAAGTGGTTTTTAATTTATGCAAAGAGAGAAGGCTTGCGTGCGAGCAAAGACATGAGCTCTGGGTCTTGTAGTTTGTTTGTTCCATGACTACACAATGGAAATGTCATTTACCAAACTCACTGACACGGGTGAAATGAGGTCAGCTAGATTCATGCCATTGATGCTGGCATGCTTTTGGTGATTAATCACCCGGCTCTACTTAACAAAGCACTTCACAGATACCCGACAGAAGCTTAATCTTAAAGCAGTCTTCGCCAGCCTGCCATTCGTGCTTCTTTGAGTGAGGCGTCTCTGTGTGGGACTGTGTGGCTTGACGCTGTCACTTGCCGTTGTGTCTGTAGACATGATTCATGATTCATATAAATACACCACACGCTTCCGGTCCGCACCCTACCTTCCTGTAAAACACACACACGTTCTCGCATACTCACATTCACACTCTCACACACACACACACACACACACATACATTGAGTGAGTCTACTGAAATGCATTCAGGCATTGTGTCAGATGTGTCAAACAGAAAACAACAAACTTTGTTTCTCTCTCTCCCTCTTTCTCTCTCTCTCCCTCTCCTCTTGAATTACAAATCTCTCTCTCTCTCCTATTAAGTTACAAATCTCTCTCTCTCTCTCTCTCTCCCTCTATCCCTCTCCCTCTCCTCTTGACTTGGGTTTCCGTAGCGTTGAGGAGAAGGTGCTTGTGTGTACTTGTGTGAAGGTTGCACAGTAATCGTCATGGAGGCGGTTGTATGAGTCTCCACTGCCCAAAAGGACAGGTGACCTTCAGTGAAGATCGCTACATTGTACAATAGCTACACTTTAAATGGCTTCTGAATTTAATGAAGGAGTGTCACCTATTTGTTCTTATTGTTGCTCTTAACATTACCGATGCTGTGTTTCATCTTTTCTGTGGATGTGCAAGGCTACACCTTTATTTGGTGTGCTGGGAAGAGTATTGATAAAACTTATGTTTTCAAAAACAGTGTTAGTGTTGAGCTGTGGGTACAGGCAGATGGGCATGAGGGTTTGTGTTAGTGTTGAGCTGTGGGTACAGGCAGATGGGCATAAGGGTTTGTGTTAGTGTTGAGCTGTGGGTACAGGCAGATGGGCATGAGGGTTTGTGTTAGTGTTGAGCTGTGGGTACAGGCAGATGGGCATGAGGGTTTGTGTTAGTGTTGAGCTGTGGGTACAGGCAGATGGGCATAAGGGTTTGTGTTAGTGTTGAGCTGTGGGTACAGGCAGATGGGCATGAGGGTTTGTGTTAGTGTTGAGCTGTGGGTACAGGCAGATGGGCATAAGGGTTTGTGTTAGTGTTGAGCTGTGGGTACAGGCAGATGGGCATGAGGGTTTGTGTTAGTGTTGAGCTGTGGGTACAGGGCAGGCAGAGGGGCGTGAGGGTTTGTGTTAGTGTTGAGCTGTGGGTACAGGCAGATGGGCATAAGGGTTTGTGTTAGTGTTGAGCTGTGGGTACAGGCAGATGGGCGTGAGCGCTACCTGATGGCCAGTTCCTTGGTAGGGCAGGCCACCCTTGAATCCCGTAGAGCAAAAAATACAGACACGATGTCCATGTTTAAATCTCTGGTGGAAACAGGAATTGTGGTGGAGTACAGGTTCCACCCTTGACGGAGTAGGGGGGCTCAGTTCAGGGATGAATGGTGGGTAAGGGAGGAGACTGTTAATGACCTTGGCTAGTTTTCAACTGGTGAAATGGACGTTTTTTTCCGATGGTTTTCAAATGGTGTTTTAGATAAAGGGTTTTAAAAATCAAGTCTCCTCTTTAGTAACAAAAATCTCTCCCTCTCCCTCTCCCTCTCCCTCTGTCTCTGTCTCTCCCTCTCCCTCTCTCTCTCTCTCTCCCTCTGTCTCTGTCTCTCCCTCTCTCTCTCCCTCTCCCTCTCCCTCTCCCTCTCCCTCTGTCTCTGTCTCTCTCTTGGTTTTTCTGTCCACCATTTGACGCTGTTTTATTGGCATGACCATAATGCTCTACAGTATTGCCAAAGCATTTGGATTGGGGGTGTACTCTGTATACACAAGATACATCAGAAGGGAGCAGGGAGAAATGGAAACAGATCAGATAAAAAATTAATAATAATCATCAAGGAAGCAGGATATTAACAACTGCAAAAATGTGAATGTGAATTTACTGTCCCTCCGTTTATTGAAAGCAGTCACGTATTGTGCAGCGAGGGTGAGGCGATTCTCATGTTCTCCAGTGAGATGTGAAAGCCTCTCCTCACTGCTCGCCAGCAGGAACTCCGGGAGAACCTCGCCGATCTTGTGTTTCTCTGTGAGAGCCAGACCTCTCTTAGACACACCCACACACTTAGCTGCATCAAAGATCAGTTTAGAAATGAATAAAATATTTTTTAACCCAGAAAGCCAGAAGCCTGCAGCGGAGCTGTGACAGACTTGCCTTTCTCTGACCACATGTGTGTGCAGGTTCACAAGCGCACACACACACACACACACACACGCACACACACACACACACACACACACATACATGCCGGCACATACGCACACACACACACACACACACACACACACACACACACACACATATGCCCGCACACACACACACACACACACACACACACACACACACACATACATGCCGGCACATACGCACACACACACATACACACACATGCCGACACATACGTATACACTCATACTGTATACACACCTTTGCATTCATTTCTATCTCTAGGTTGCCATGGAAACTCTGCCTCTCTCTCTCTTCTTCCCCCCTTCCTGCCCTCCCTTGTCCTTGTTCTGTTTCTCCCATTCTCTTTATCTCTGGCCCCTCCCTCTGTACTTTTTTCTCTTGCTTTCTCTCCCCTCCCTCTCTCCCTCTCTCTTTCTCTCTCTCCCTCTCCCTCTCCCTCCTCTTTTTTTGTCCTGCAGAGAGGAAACCCCTCTTATGTCATGTTCTGTGTTCTGTGTTCTGTGTTCTGTGTTCTGTGTTCTGTGTTCTGATTATCATTCAAGTCTGCTGACTGCTGGGGTTTCTTCCTCACTCACGTGGCACTGCAGGAGTTCCCTCATCCTCTTTTTCTCACACACACACACACACACACACACACACACTCACCAGTTCATTCTTATCCCCTTATCTGTGTTCTTGAACGACTGTATATGACACGTGTTCATTCTTAAAGGGTATTTAATGCAGAATACGGAATAGTTTTCCTCTTTTCTGCACACACACACACACACACACACACACACGTGTTTATTCTTAGAGGGGATTTCAATGCAGAATATTGGGTAGTTTTCCTCTTTTCTACACACATACACACACTCACATACACACACAGACACACACACACACACACACACACACACACAAACACACACACAAACACACACACACACACACACACACGTGTTTATTCTTAGAGGGGATTTCAATGCAGAATATTGGGTAGTTTTCCTCTTTTCTACACACATACACACACTCACATACACCCGTGTTCATTCTTAAAGGCTGTTTTTAAATAATTAATAAAGTTGTCCTTGTTTTTAAGTTCTCCCACTCCCCTCTTGGTATTTTAGGATGGCTTACGGCGCGGCCGTGACCGCAAGAAGACGGTGTCTTTTGGCGGGATGCCGGGGTCGCGTAAGATCAGCTCGGTGTCGGGCTGCCTGAGCCGCATGCAGGAGGGGAGTGAGTTCCGCAAGCTCCGCCCCGGGCTCCGCCTCTACAACCGCTACTTCCTGCTGGAGGCGGAGCAACGCGCCATCCGCTGGGAGCCGTCCAAGAAGGACGCTGGGAAGGCGCGGCTGCTGCTGACCGAAGTGCGGGAGGTGCGCACGGGCCGCAACACCGACCTGTTCCGCGGCAGCGGCGTGTCCGAGCTGGTGGCCGACGACTGCGCCTTCTCACTCGTCTACGGCAACGGCTACGACACGCTGGACCTGGTGGCCAACTCACCAGAGGTGGCCAACATCTGGGTCACGGGCCTGCGCCACCTCATCTCCCACGGCAACAGCGCACACGCACACCCCGCTCACACGCACGTGCACGCAGCAGCGGCGGCGACGGAGGCGGGCCGTCTGGATCTGCAGCTCTCCTGGCTCTCCAAGGAGTTCTCTGAGCTGGTTGCCGTTGGCGACGGGACCACGGAAGGCGAGTGTGTGAGCGTGAGGGAAGCGACGGACTTGATGGAGAAGCTGACTCGCGGGGTGAAGAGCAGCCAAATCCAGCTGAGGCTCCGAGAGCAGCTCCGAATCGACACGTACTCGACGCCTCCGCACACGCCGCCACACACGCCCCCACACACGGCCGCCCGCGTCTCCTTCCAACACTTCACCCAAGCCTTCCAAGACCTGAGCACACGCCCCGAGATCTACTTCCTCCTCGTCCAGTTCTCCTCCAACAAGGACTTCCTGGATATCAAGGACCTGATGCGCTTCCTGGAGACGGAACAGGGCGCGCCGCAGGTGAGCGAGGACTCCGCCCAGGTGGTGATTGACAGGTATGAGCCCACCCCTCTGGGCCGCGAGCTGGGCCGCCTCTCTCTGGACGGGTTCACGCGCTTCCTGGACTCGTCCGAGTGCTGCTTGTTCGACCCGCTCCACGCGCACGTGTGCGAGGACATGACTCAGCCCCTCTCGCACTACTACATCAGCTCGTCGCACAACACCCACGTGACGGAGGCGCAGGTGCCGGCCGTGAGCGGCATCGGCGGGTACGAGCGGGCGATGAGGCTCGGCTGCCGCTGCCTGGAGCTGGACGTGTGGGACGGGCCGCACGGCCGGCCGGCCGTCAGCAAGGGACACACGCACTCCGCCATGCACACGCACACGCCGCCGCTGGCCTTCCGGGAGGTGGTGCAGGCGGTGGCGAGGATGGCGTTCCCCGCGTCTGCGTCCGAGTATCCCATCATCCTCTGCCTGGAGAACCACTGCTCCGCCGCACAGCAAAGGATCATGGTCCGCGATCTGAAGGAGGCCTTTGGTGAGCGGCTGCACCGGGGGTTGCTCTGTAACAAGGACGGGTGCCTGCCCTCGCCAAACAGCCTGAGGGGGAAGGTTTTGTTGCTAGGCAGCAGACCCCTCCCAGACCCACAGCCTGGCGGCGGGGGAGGCGAGGGCGAAGAGATTACCCAGAAGGCCTCGGGAGGCGGGGTGTCGTCGAGGCGGGTGCCACTCTGCCCGGAACTTTCGGAGCTGATCTCGCTGTGCCACGCCGACTCGCCTCCCAACAACGAGTTCCCGTCCTCCGCCGACCCGTGCTGCGTGGTGACGTGCTTCAGGGAGGCGCTGGCCAGCCGGCACGTGGGCGACCGCAGCGCAGAGCTGGTGGAGCTGGCCAAGCGCCGGCTCCTCCGTGTGCGGCCCAGTCTGATGCGGGTCGACTCCAGCAACCCCGACCCGCTGGGCTTCTGGAAGGCCGGGCTGCAGATGGTGGCGCTGAACGTGCAGACGGAGGGCGCCACGCTGGACCTGCACCGCGCATGGTTCCGGCGCAACGGCGCCTGTGGCTACGCGCTGCGCCCGGCCATCATGCGGCAGCAGGTGGCGTACTTCAGCGCCAACGAGCGCGGGGCGATGCCCGGGGTGCCCCCCCAGACGCTGCACCTGCGGGTCATCAGCGGGCGCTCCCTGCCCAAACCACGCGGGGGCGGGGCCAAGGGGGACGTGCTGGACCCTTACGTTACCGTGGCGATCCACGGCATCCCCGCAGACTGCGCCGAGCGACGCACACACACCGTGCCGCAGAACGGAGAGAGCCCCGTGTTTGACCAGAGCTTCCAGTTTCAGGTGAGGAGGAACACACACACACACACACACACACACACACACACACACACACACATACATAGTGTGACATTGCAATGTGTGTGTATGCCACTCCAAAAAAGACAGTGTTGTGTATGTTGCAGTGAGTGAATGTGTGTGAATGTGTGAAGCTGTATCCTTCATTGAGTGTGTCTGTCTGTGTTTCTGTAGATGTGAGTGTGTTTTAGTAAATATATCAGTATCTGTGTAGATGTGTGTATGTCAATTAATGTACATAATCAGTGTGTGTTTGGTTGTATGTGTGTTACTGCGTCATTGAGTGTGAGTGTGTAAACGCATGTGTGTGTTCTGCCCCAGGTGAACTTACCTGAGTGTTACTGAGAGTGTGTGTAACCGTGTGTGTGTTTTCTACCCCAGATGAACCTACCTGAGTGTTACTGAGAGTGTGTGTAACCGTGTGTGTGTGTGTTCTACCCCAGATGAACCTACCTGAGTGTTACTGAGAGTGTGTGTAACCTTGTGTGTGTGTGTGTGTGTGTGTGTGTGTGTTCTACCCCAGGTGAACCTACCTGAGTGTTACTGAGAGTGTGTGTAACCGTGTGTGTGTGTGTTCTACCCCAGATGAACCTACCTGAGTGTTACTGAGAGTGTGTGTAACCGTGTGTGTGTGTGTTCTACCCCAGCTGAACCTACCTGAGTTGGCTCTGCTGCGCTTCGTGGTGCTGGACGATTTCTGCATCGGCGACGACTTCATCGGCCAGTACGCTCTTCCTCTCGACTGCATGCAGGCGGGATTCCGCCACGTGCCGCTGCTCACCGCAGAGGGGGAGGAGCTTCCGCACGCGCGGCTGCTGGTTCACGTGGCGATGACGGAGCGCAGGGGCGGGGGCAAGGCGCACAAGCGCGGCCTCTCTGTCAGGATGGGCCGACGCAGCCGCCATTACATGCAGCTGCAGGAGCTGGGCCTCAGAGTGCTGGATGACGTCTTCAAGATGGCCAACCAGCCGCTGCGAGAAGCCACGGACCTGAGAGAGAACATGCAGGTAGAGAATGAAACTGTCAGAAAACCAACTGTCATTGTGTCAAGAGGTGCAGAAAGACACAGAGTCAGGGGCGTAACTATAGGGGGTGCAGCAGGTGCGGCTGCACCTGGGCCCGTAGGTCTTGGGGCCCCGTAGCCGGGGGTTTTTCGTGGCCAAGAAAAATATCTGCGCAGGGGGAGAGGGCGTGGTGGCGGCGGCGGTTAGTGACATACCCTGACAATTTCACAGTTTAAAGTGTTGTAGGCTGAATATCTGCGCAGGGGGAGGGGGCGTACAAACATGGGGTACGGGACTGTAAAATGTTTGGGAACCACTGCCTTACGCCACTGACTAGGGCCCGTCATAATTGCCTGCACCTGGGCACAGAGTAAACAAATACATTAATGTATGAAAAAAACAACTTACAAACTATATATTATATATATCTGTACATATATATTTCAAATGTGAAATGTGGTGAAGTGAGGCCAGACGTCAAACAGGCTAAATGTATCGTATTAAAAATCTGACCTTTCAGGGGACTTACTAAATCTTTATTTATAGACCAGCTCATATACTTCAACCCAATTCTGTCTATTTATAGAGCACATTCAACCCAATTATGTCTGTTTATAGAGCACCATTAGGTGTGTTGTGTTAAGGTGCTCTACAAAGCCTTAACTGAGACGGAGCACATGGTGTTCTGGTGGCCAGGAAGAGCTCTTATTTTAAACATTGGGCTCTTGTCTGAGCGCTTTAACACCACTTATAACTAACAGCGTATTGTGTTTGAGTGATGGCTGTCTGACACATAAAACAGGAAAACTCACCTGTGTATGGAAGGGGAATTTATGAGAGATTTGTTTCACCCTTTCAAACAGACTCATTGCTTATGTATGTATGAATGTGTGTGTGTGTGTGTGTGTGTGTGTGTGTGTGTGTGTGTGTGTGTGTGTGTGTGTGTGTGTGTGTGTGTGTGTGTGTGTGTGTGTGTGTGTGTGTGTGTGTGTGTTTGTGTTTGTCTGACAGGAGTCTTTGGAGGCCTTTAAGGAGCTGTGTGGTGTTTCTGCGCTGGCTAACATCACTCAGTGTGTGCTGACCCTAGGGTCAAGGGTCACAGGGTCAGAGGGCACGCCCCTGCTGCTGTTTGACCTTAGCAAACCTTACCCCACCATGCACCAACAGGGGGCGCTCCCAGACGCTCTGCGCAAGATCATTACTATCTACCACACGGTGAGTGAGTGTGTCCGTAGGTGTTGTGTATGTTTGATGTTTGATGTGTGTGTGTGTGTGTGTGTGTGTGTGTGTGTGTGTGTGTGTGTGTGTGTGTGTGTGTGTGTGTGTGTGTGTGTGTGTGTGTGTGTGTGTGTGTGTGTGTGCGTGCATATGTATGCGCTCCCGGACACCCTGTGCAAGCTCTCCACTGTCTACGATGCGTGAGTGAGTGAGTGAGTGAGTGTGTGTGTGTGTTTGTAGGTGTTGTGTATGTTTGATGTGTGTGGCTGTGTGTGTGTGTGCGTGCATATGTATGCGCACCCGGAAAGCTAGCAAGCTCTCCACTGTCTACCACACGGTGCGTGAGTTAGTGTGTGTGTAGGTGTGTATGTTTCATGTGTGTTTATGTTAGTGTTTGTGTTGTGCACGTACAGTATATCATACAGAGAGGGGTTAAAGGCCGCGTCCCAGACTGTAGCCAACTGTGAAGCGGATCAGGGTCAGACCAGGTCCAAATGTTGACCAGATCGGGGCGGGGTCAGAGGTTAGAGGTCGGCAGGGTTAACGATGGTGAAGTCGGAGTCTTTGCTGTGGGTGCTGCCCTCTTCTGGGCTGGATGACCCAGGGGTGGTGATGGCCAGTGGGTCATGGAAGGTAGGCTTGATGGGCGTGCCCAGACTCTCGGCTGGTGGTAGCACGCCATCGCTGTCACCATCATCGTCGCCATTACCATCACCATCGCCATCACCTTCGCCATCACCATTACCGTCCTGAGAGACCAGGATGTAGTCATCCCAGTTGCGGCCCTCAGCTACCTGTAAACACAACAGCCAGAGAGTGTGTGAGAGTTTAGTTGTGGGTGCAAGAGTATGTATATATGTGTGTGTGTGTGTGTGTGTGTGTGTGTGTGTGACATTGTGGGTGAGTGTGTGTACATGAGCGTAAGAGCACAGGTGTGTGTGTGTGTGTGTGTGTGTGTGTGTGTGTGTGTGTGTGTGTGTGTGTGTGTGTGTGTGTGTGTGTGTGCGTGCATATGTATGCGCTCCCGGACACCTTGTGTCTGTCTACGATGCGTGAGTGAGTGAGTGAGTGTGTGTGTGTGTTTGTAGGTGTTGTGTATGTTTGATGTGTGTGGCTGTGTGTGTGTGTGCGTGCATATGTATGCGCACCCGGAAAGCTAGCAAGCTCTCCACTGTCTACCACACGGTGCGTGAGTTAGTGTGTGTGTAGGTGTGTATGTTTCATGTGTGTTTATGTTAGTGTTTGTGTAGTGCACGTATGTTTGTTATGAGTGTGTGTGCGTGTGTGTATGTGCATATGTGTGTGTGTGTGTGTTCATGTGGTTGTATCAGTGTGTGCTTGTGTGTGTGTGAGTGGTGCGTGTGCGTATGAGAAAATTGGCCTCATGCAGGAAACAATTCAATTACATTTTATTTATATAGCGCCAAAACAATACAATTGTGTCAAGGTGCTTTACAGAGCCCAGGCCTGGACCCCCTTAGAGCAAGCACAATGGCGACAGGGGCAAGAAAAACCTCCCTGTTAATCAGGAAGAAACCTTAAGCAGAACCTCAGCTCACACAGGGGGGCACATCCATATATCTATGGGCACATCTGCTTGTCGGGTAGATATACTAGGAAGTGAGACAAATTTCCTCTTCTGCTGAAGTTCTTCTTCCTCCTGCCTTTTTTGGTGGCATCTCTCCATTTCTTGGACATGCGCCAGAGTATTTGCACACGCCACAACACCTGGCCTTTTAGTATTAAGAGGGTATTACCTATGCTAATAACAAACACCTGCCCTTATATAGCATTTAGAGGGTATTGCCTATGCTAACAACAAACATCTGCCATTTTATAGTATTAAGAGGGTATTACGTATGCTAATAACAAACACCTGCCCTTATATAGCATTTAGGGGGTATTACCTATGTTAACAATAAACACCTGCCCTTATATAGTGTTTAGGGAGCATTACCTATACTAATAGCAAACACCTGGCCTTATATAGTGTTTAGGGAGCATTACCTATGCTAATAACAAACAATTGGCCACACACTTCCAATTCATGATCAAGTGGGATTCATCATTTAGCACACCAGGGTGAGCAGATTTGGATGGTTGAGAACATTTGGTGCATCTGGAGTTGACTTTTTTCACCTCTCTTTTTAAAATTAAATAATTTTAAGAGAATGTTGCTGCATGAGGCCCAATACGTGTGTATGTGTGTATCTGTGTGTTTGAACATATGTGTGTGTACGTGAGTGTGTGTGTGTGTGTGAACATATGTGTGTGTAAGTGTGTATCTCTGTGTGTGAGAACATATGTGTGACTCTCACAGGAAAAGAGATATTTGCAGCTCCAAATAGATTTAAGTCTGGTAACATCATATGGTTTACCACTTCCCTTCTCTGTCGATTTGTGTCTTTATTTGTTTGTTTGTCTGTTTGTCTCTCTATTTATATTTTCTAATGGTCTGTGTGTCCGACTATCTGTCTGTGTGTCTGACTATCTGTCTGTGTGTCTGACTACCTGTCTGTGTGTCCGACTATCTGTCTGTGTGTCTGACTATCTGTCTGTGTGTCTGACTACCTGTCTGTGTGTCTGAATATCTTTCTGTCAGTCTATTTGTCTGTGTGTGTGTGTGTGTGTGTGTGTGTGTGTGTGTGTGTGTGTGTGTGTGTGTGTGTCTGACTATCTGTCTGTCTGCAGACATTATGAGAGAGGAGGCAAATCACTGATAATTAATTTAGATAGGAGCCTGATCTCTCCAAATAGAAGAGCCCTATGGCTTTGTTCTGCAGGGAGAATGATGCGGGGGGGGGGGGGGCTCTTCTATTAGGATGTATACCACTCACTCTGAGTTAACTTAGTCAGGCTCATCACTAATCAACGTTCTTGGAATACCCCACCACCCAGCTTTGGCTTTCCATCATTTATATTATATTATATTATATTATTTATATTTATATTAAGGCTGGCTTTAGGTCTAGGTCTTTACTTCCCTCAAAACATGGTGTGTATACAGCCATTGACACACACCATCAACTGTGAGGCCTTATATAGACAGGTGTGTGATGCACAGGTGCACAGGTGGACTCCAACCAAGTTGTAGAAGCATCTGAAGGACAAATACGATTCATAAATAGGATGCACCAGAGCTCAATTGCAAGCATTACAGCTAGGGGTCTTATGTAATACTTATGTAAGTGGGATATTTCCTGGTCTTTTATTTTTTAGAAATTAACAAAACACAAAACAGTTTTTGCCTCGTCATTGTGGAGTATTATGTAAAATGATCCATTTTAGGATGAGTCTGAAACATTCAAAATGTTGAAAACTTGAAAGGGTCTGAAAATCCATATGCATAGTATAGGTGTGTGTGTGTGTGTGTGTGTGTGTGTGTGTGAGAGAGAGAGAGAAAAATAATGGGGGGAAAAGGTAACAATGCTAAGGAATTCCTAAAGTTCGTTTCTGTTTATTCTATTGCAGGATGTAAGTATGGAAAACCTATTTTAAGCTGCATGCACTCACACACACTTGCACACAGTTTATCTTACAGGATGAATTGCTTTTGGTTGCATGGAAACGGAGAGGAAGGGAGAGAGACTGTGTGTGTGTGGTGATGTGTGTGTGTGATGTGTGTGTGTGTGCGCGTGTGTGTCCTTCTGTCCGTATGTGTGTTGAGCTGTGTGTTTTCAGTCTATAATAGCTCTGAATTGTAGTTGAATGTGGGTGTTTCTTGAATGTCTGTTAACTTGCAGATGATTCAGGCAAGCAAAGCAGTGGACGAGTCCGACGGAGTCCACAGCAAGATCCTTCAGACACATCACAGAGGTGAGAGAGAGAGAGAGAGAGAGAGAGAGAGAGAGACACGTAGTCCACAGCAAGATCCTTCAGACATATGACAGAGGTAAGAGAGAGAGAGAGAGAGAGAGAGAGAGAGTCCACAGCAAGATCCTTCAGGCATATGACAGAGGTGAGAGAAAGAGAGAGAGAGAGAGAGAGAGAGAGAGAGAGAGAGAGAGAGAGAGAGAGAGAGAGAGAGACACAGAGTCCACAGCAAGATCCTTCAGGCATATGACAGAGGTGAGAGAAAGAGAGAGAGAGAGAGAGAGAGAGAGAGAGAGAGAGAGAGAGAGAGAGAGAGAGAGAGAGACGGAGTCCACAGCAAAATCCTTCAGGCATATGACAGAGGTGAGAGAAAGAGAGAGAGAGAGAGAGAGAGAGAGAGAGAGACGGAGTCCACAGCAAAATCCTTCAGGCATATGACAGAGGTTAGAGAAAGAGAGAGAGAGAGAGAGAGAGAGAGAGTGCAAGAGAGAGGAGAGATAAAGGGGGTTCAGGCCCTGGGTTCTGTAAAGCGCCTTGAGACAATGTTATTGTTTTGGCGCAATATAAATACCATTGAATTTAATTGAATAAATCTGAAGGTTTTGGCGTGATTGCTTGGAGTTGGAACTGACATCACACACACACACACACACACACACATCACTGTTTCACCCCACTGGTACCAATACTTCTCCTCCTCTCCTCTCCTTCTGTCTCTTCTTCAAGTTGCCTCACAGCCTACACACACACACACACACACACACACACACACACACACACACACACACACACACACACACACACACACACACACACTCACACACTCACTCTCTATGTGTGACCCATTGTGTGGTATACAGGTGACAGGTGATATGATGACCCAGTGTGTACAGGTGATATGATGACCCAGTGTGTACAGGTGATATGGTGACCCAGTGTGTGGTATACGGGTGATATGGTGACCCTGTGTGTGTTATACGGGTGATATGGTGACCCAGTGTGTGGTATACGGGTGATATGGTGACCCTGTGTGTGTTATACGGGTGATATGGTGACCCAGTGTGTGTGTGTTATACGGGGTGATGTGGTGACCCAGTGTGTGGTATACGGGTGACGTTGTGTGTTTTCTCAGCGATGGAGTTCCACGAGCATCTTCAGTCGTTAGCTCAGAAGGAGGGACTTAAAGGCAGGAAGCAGAACAAAGCTGTGGAGAGTTTTTCCTGGAACATCACCATACTGAAGGTAGTTATACACACCACACATGCACACACACACACACACACACACACACACACACACACACACACACACACACAAACTCACTCATATACACACACAGACACACAAATTAAAGGTTTCACCTGCAACAACTAAAGGAAGCTATATCTCAGTCTCAGTATTACTTTTTGCCAATGGAAACTAGCCTTTTGGCTATAATTGGGTGCATTTACATCTTAATGTTCATGAATGTACACTGTCCCTCTTGATCAAATAAACAAATTGATTGATTGATTGATTGATTGATTGAGTCTGTGTTCTTTTTCTCTCTTTGTCTCGTTTCCAGGGGCAGGCTGACCTGCTGAAGCACGAGAAGACGGAGGTTCAGGAGCTTCTGAAGCAGCTCAACTGTGCAGCGCAAACAGCTAACCTTAGCCTATGCACAAGTGCCGTCAGAGATGTGAGAGCCAATCAGAGCGCTTCTGATGAAGGCTTAGATGTGTGGTAGCCAATCAGAGCACAGCAGCAGTAGTACCAGCAGCCAATGTTAGCATTAGCACAAGTACAGTCAGAGATGTGAGAGACCAATTAGGACACCTGCTGATGGAGGGTAAGATGTGTGGTAGCCAATCAGAGCACAGCAGCAGTACCAGCAGCCAATATCAGTATTAACACAAATGCAGTCAGAGAAGAAGTAGCCAATCAGGACCCTCTGGGGGAGACTTAGATCTGTGGTAGCCAATCAGAGCACAGCAGCCAACTTTAACCCAACTACAACCACAGTTATGGTAGCAGGAGCCAATCAGCTCCCCACTCTGACTGCCGGACGGTAGCCAATCATCAGCATAAAACACACTTGAACACCGCAGGAAGAGCTGCAGCTAAAACACTTGCCGCCCCCCCCACCCCCCTTACAAACTTCCCCAGTACTTTATAAAAATCAAGATACCTGGCATGTTCCTCCCCCTTACATTATGAGACATTTCCCCCCCTGGTCAGAGACGTTAGGCCCCCTGGTCAAAGGCATTTGGCCCCTTGGACAGAGGGAAAGGGGCAGATGTTATAGAGACGATGACTGGCATGTTCCTCTCCTTATTTTACGAGACTTTAGGCTTGCAGGGCTGGACATAACCTGGCAAAGACTTGACCTGTCTGACCTTTCAGTCTTTCTGACTTTGACATGTTCTGGTGAAGACACACAGTCTAGCCCACATTCTGACATGGTTGTGTACTGACGCATACTGTAATATATACCCTTAGTTGCTAAAGGAGTGTCCTGAAGAGAAACTGAGTGTGCATTCGGATCTATGAATGTGGGAGAAATGTTTACATACATGCTCAGTCTCAGCTTTGGTTTCTAAACACACACACACCCACACACACACCCACACACACACGAGACTATCATAAGAGTGAGCCTGGTTCTGCATTTCAGTTTGTATTGGGAGAATATATTTTTTATAGATATTTTTATGTTGTTACGTGGCTTAGAAATTTATCTGTATAAAATTACCATACAAATTATTTGTACACCACTGTGTTGTTCATTAAAGTAAACCATTATGAAGAAGCAGTGCTTGCAGACAGGCACACAAGCCGAAAGATCATGATTTTAAACACGGCCGTTGCCAACCTCATGTAAGAAATTATGGTCTGTGGCTCCAAGTCTATATTCTGGATCAACTTTCCTGACAGTATTGTTTGGATGCTGTTTTTTAAATGTATCAAAAACTAAATGTAAATAAAAGATCATTTCTTACATTTGCTTCCTGTGTGATCAGTGCTGCAGGTAAGGCATCGGGAACAGGTGGGAAATAAAACAGGAAATGGATGTAAAGAACGGGACATAATTAAAGGTGTGAAACTTTCAGAGGACTCCAGTACATGGCACAGCTACCTCAGGCCCAAACCTTGATGTGATGGTTCACACAGAAATGGAAATTATGACGGTGTCTCTTTGGGGACTGACCAAACTTATCAAGATACTGTTTAAGTGGCACAATTAAGGCCGAAATTGTAAGATAGGCCCAGCCTACTCTATGGCCCCATCTTCAAATCATTTTAAATGTCAGACTCAAAGTTCAATGAAGTGAGGCTCCTTCTCGTAAGTTGGAGGCGGCAGGCTACTGATTCGATGCGCACGCGCACACACCTAACAGCACGGACTCACGGAAAAATGTTGGATCACCCGAAGAACACCTAGGCTACTCTCCATGGGAGAATAATGCAACAATATTCACCATTACTTGGCAAGAGCCTCATGCAACTGTAGACTAATTCATGGACATGAAATTAAGAGAGGGCTTTAGGAGTGTGGGATTCCATTGCGCAAGCTAGACAACTAAAACCCTTAAACAATTTAATGAGGAAAATATCAAAGTTGGCTATCATAAAAGTTTTTTTTTTTTATCATCGCGAGGCAAATGCCATGTGTGTATAATAATATGCTGAATTAAAGTTCATGGTTGTGAAATAAATGCATTTATATGTGTAATCAATTCATTGGGATGTGCATGTGGGCTATAGTGGTTCACGTTGCTGTGCTCACAATTTCGGAACAGCGGGCTGTCGGTCTAATGAGTTTTGTGTTGTCGGGGTATAGGGCTACCATAACTTTGATATCTGAACAAATTAGCATATTATCGGAATAGTGGGCTTTCGGAACATTGACATGGCACCGTCTCTTTGACATCTAAACTTGGTTTAGGTGATACTTATGCAGATAATCCAAAATGGCTGTCAGTCTTGTCATGGTGAC
>NC_045170.1:7537400-7577400 GCF_900700415.2 Clupea harengus | reverse complement strand
GTGTGTGTGTGTGTGTGTGTGTGTAATTAAGATCATACCTGCTTTAGTCCAGCCAGTGACACTAAAACCTCATCCTCCTTCTGCAGATGCTCCTGCAAAATCACCTCCTGGATTTTACCTGAGGTCAAGGTCAAGACAAAGACAAAATTGCAATGAGTTTTTTTTATGAGTCAAAGATATATCACTGAGTGCATTATGATTGGCTGTTTATTCAGCAGAGGGCATTATGATTGGCTGTTTATTCATCAGAGTGCATGATGATTGGCTACTGTGCTCACCGATGTGCACATTCATCATCTTGCCACAGTATTTGCTCATGGCCTCCAGGTCATTAATCTGACCCTGCAGAAATGACACCTGGGCCTCCAGCTCCTCCTGCAACACACACACACACACACACACACACACACACACACACACACACACACACACACACACACCAAGAGAGAGAGAGAGAGAAAAAGAGAGAGAGAGAGAGAGAAAGACACACACACTCCCAGACAGACAGAAAAACACGCACAAATAAACATGATTTAGATCAATAGATAAATAGACAGACTGACAGAGAGACAGAGAAAGAGAGAGAGACAGATAAAGGTGCGGCTGATTCTGACCGTGTCTCTCCTGCCCACAGTCTTGCTGTGGGATCGTGAGCGGCTGATGTTGAAGAAGGAGTCTTTCTTAGTGGCAGAGAGGGGCGGGGACGAGGTGCTGGAGTCCCGCCCTCTTGATGCGGGGAGGGGCGGGGACGCCATGGCATGGTCACGCCCACTAGACAGACTTTCAATACTAGGGGAGGAGCTAACCGTCCTCGAGGAGTATCCTGAGAGAGAGGGAGGAGGGAGGGAGTGAGTGAGTGAGAGGGAGGGAGGGAAAGAGAGAGACAGGGGAGTCATGGTAAAGAGAGAGAGAGAAATTAAGGATTCAAGGAGGGAGGGATGGAGAGAGAGAAAGAGAGTCAGGAGTGTGAGTGTAAGATGCATGTGAGTCAGCATTTCGAGTACTTGAGTACAAGAGTACAAGACGTGTGTCAAACAGAGCAGCATCTACACGTGATTTTTAAAAGTGATTGTCTTTAGATTGTGAGTGATCAATGAGTGCACACCAGTGTACACTGGAATAGCCATCAGCAGCAGGAAACTCAAATTTAAGGAAGAGACCACAGAAGCAGAGAAGACGGCTGGTGCATTCAAGTGTGTGTGATTCACACTGGTGATTCTTTCTACCCCACAAACAAGCAAGCCAAACAGCAGCACTGCATGCCTCTTTATGATGTGCCATGCAAACACACACAAACCTGCCAGCCAAAACACACACACACACAGAAGCGGCATATATACATAATACATAGCATGCACTAACTGCGAGCGCACACACACACACACACACACACACACACACACACACACACATTGGTGCTGATGCAGTAGCCATGGCAGCAGTTACCTGGGGTATCAGAAAGAATCTGGGTAGGGAGAGAGACCTGAGACCCACTACAGCCTACATCTGCAGGACGGGAGAGTCAGTACACACAGTCAATACCCACACTCACTCTCTCCATCATGAGAGTCAGTATACACAGTCAATACCCACACTCACTCTCTCCATCATGAGAGTCAGTATACACAGTCAATACCCACACTCACTCTCTCCATCATGAGAGTCAGTACACACAGTCAATACCCACACTCACTCTCTCCATCATGAGAGTCAGTATACACAGTCAATACCCACACTCACTCACTCTCTCTCGAGATCATGCACAAGTGTACATTTGTATACACACCCAAATACAAATACAAGGAAATACAGTCACACGTTTGAATGTACACACCATACTTATGGTATATACTATACTCACACACACACACACACACACACTTTGAACACCCTCATCATCCTCTGAATGCTGCATTTAGTAATGTAATAAAATAGTGCTGTATATATATATTCTTGTGTGTGTGTGTGTGTGTGTGTGTGTGTGTCTGTTCACCTTTGCTCAGCTGTACAGGCATACTCTCAGACTTGAGCAGTCGGTGTGACTGCGTCTGCGCGTGCGACACGGCCGAGTGGGAGGGGGTGGGGCCAGCACTGGCCGGGTCCGATGAGTGGCGGGTGGCTGCAGGCATGGGCGTGGCCGACAGCACCTCGCTGTTGATTGGTGAGATGCCGCTGGCGGCTCCGCCCGATATCGCCGGGGAGATGAGCTTGCGTCCGAAGCTCAGCAGAGAGCTGGAGACTTTGTTTATGTTGAGAGGGGGGGCCCTAGTACTCGCACTACTGAGAGGCGGAAGAGAGAGGGAGGAGAGATGGAAGAGAGGAGAGAGGGAAGAGAGAGGAGGACAGAGGGAAGAGAGAGGAGGAGAGATGGAAGAGAGGAGGAGGAGAGAAGAGAGAGGAGGAAAGAGGGAAGAGAGAGGAGGAGAACAGAGGGAAGAGAGGAGGAGAGAGAGGAGAGAGAAAACAGTGATCCTTCTCTTTCATTTTATTCTTTATTGGTCATAATGATAATGTACGTCTAAACATGAATAAGGTGGGAAAAGAAAGATGCATGGAAGCAAGGTGCACAGAACTAGATAATAATCATTTAACACACACAAACACACACACACACACACACACACACTTACCGTGTCTTATTGAACATTTCAGCTCCACGGGTTTTGTAGTAATCGAGGTTCTGCTGGAACTGATAGTTTACCGGCCGAGGATTATTCTACAGTGAACAAACACAGAAAAACTATTACTTAAATTGTGTGTGTGTCTTGTGTGTGTGTGTGTGGGTGTGTGTGTGTGTGGGTGTGTGTGTGTGCGTAAGGTGTGTGTGTGTGTGTGTAAGGTGTGTGTAAGGTGTGTGTGTAAGGTGTGTGTGTAAGGTGTGTGTGTGTGTGTGTGGGTCTCTAAGGAACATTGCTTTGTTCAGTAAAGTGTGTGTTTGTGTGTATTGGTAGCCTTAGTTCTCAGTGGAACTGTGCTTCCTCCAGAAGGGTGTGTGTGTGTGTGTGTGTGTGTGTGTGTAAGGTGTGTGTGGGTCTCTAAGGAACATTGGGCCTCATTCTCGAACGCAGTTAAGAAGAATTTAAGAGGAATTTCTTCTGAATTGGATTTAGGACAACATTTGGCATTCATGAAAGTTTTCTCATCTGGGATTTGCTCTGAACTTCAGAAGACTTTCCGAACTCGAAATAGCAGTCGTAACTCGGCCAGAGTTTTCTCAAATGCGATTCCTTAAAAAACCACAAGATGGCCCCGTGGGCCATCTTGTGGTTTTTTGAGGAATCGCATTTAAGAAAACTCTCCGTGTTAATGAATTTGTGAGAAATCGTTGGTGATTGCGTTCACATCAACTCTACAGATCCTCGGATTAAAGTATCATTAACAATTACGTTTCACATGTAGGCCTATAGTCATGATTCTACGAGGCACCGTGATGTCATAAAATAAATAAAAGCACTACACCGGAATGCTGCGCTCGTCTAGTGAGCGTCGTTTGGCACTGCCGTCTGTGCAAGTACGGCAATCCAGAATTTTCAAGTAGTTCCACGTTGGTGGAACGAACTGCCTAGCACTACCAGAGCAGGCGCGTCCCATTCTACCTTTAAGAAGCTTTTGAAGACCCAACTCTTCAGAGAGCACCTCCCTTCCTAACTGGCACTTCGACTAGTGCTTAACTTGCACTTATAGCAGTTACATTCCTGCACTTCGTTTTTATTTCCTATTTCGTTTTTCTATTTCTTATGTAAAGTAGTATTTATTGTTACACTAGGTCTCTATTGCTCGTAGCTTGACTGTTCTATCCCTTGTACGTCGATTTGGACAAAAATGTCTGCTAAATGACTAAATGTAATGTACACGATTCCGACTGCACACGTCACTACAGTTGCGTGCCCTTATAAGGAGCTGGCAGGGCGTGTATGTATGCAAATTCAGGAGCACGAGAACGCGCTTTCAATTTAAGAAAACTCTTCCGGGGGAGCACAGCCCAGAAAACTTCTGCTGCGTAGGACCACATTTTCAAGCGTGCATGAATTTGGCGGATGTCTTTTGCTTACGTTGTTTTTCCGAAGCCCGTAAGAAACATTTCAGAAGAAACTTCAGAAAATGTTCGAGAATGGGGGCCATTGCTTTGTTCAGTAAAGTGTGTGTTTGTGTGTATTTGTAGCCTTAGTTCTCAGTGGAACTGTGCTTCCTCCAGAAGGGTGTGTGTGTGTGTGTGTGTGTGTGTGTGTGTGTGTGTGTGTGTGTGTGTGTGTGTGTGTGTGTGTGTGTGTGTGTCTAAGGAACATTGCTTTGTTCAGTAAAGTGTGTGTTTGTGTGTATTTGTAGCCTTAGTTCTCGTGGAACTGTGCTTCCTCCAGAAGGGTGTGTCTGTGTGTGTGCGTGTGTGTGTTTACGCGTTTGGGTCTCAGGGGAACAGAACTTTCTGCTGCAGGATGTGTGTGTGTGTGTGTTTATAACTCCCCATGGGAACAGTTCTATAATGACTATAACAATGACACTAAGCCATTTCTTCCCCTGTGTTTTTTCACACAATTAGCCAGTGACACACACGCACACACACAAGTGCTACCATTATACCACCTTCCCTCAGTAGTAATGCAATTAGCCAGTGACACACACACACACACACACACACACACACACACACACACACACACACACACACACACACACACACACACACACACACACACACACACACACACACACACACACACACACACACACACACACCAGTGCTACCATTATACCACCTTCCCTCAGTAATAATGCGTAGCTTTTCACTGTGTATGTTGGAGTGTTTATGACTCCCCATGGCAATAATTATAACCAGCAGAGAAATATGGCCATGGAACAGTAGGGTGTGTGTGTGTGTGTGTGTGTGTGTGTTTATGGAAGTTGGTGTGTGTACCTTTGGGTCTCTCAGGAAGAGTGACTTCTGCAGCATGGAATGGATGTCTCCAACCGGGGGATAGTGCATGAGGAGTCCTAGACACGTCTGGAAGTTACTGGCAATCACTGCAACACACACATACAAACACACACACGCACACACACACCTTATTAACACTTATTAAACCCGTACAGCAATAACATGTATACAAACACACTGGCACTTACAAACCAAGGCAGGCAGGTGTGTGTGTGTGTGTGTGTGTGTGTGTGTGTGTGTGAGACTCACATGCATCTCTGATGTAAAGCAGCATGGCTACAAACACATAGTCCACCAGGTCCAGAGTGATGCTGTCAGCGAACAGAGCATCCCACACCACCAGCAGGTCCTGCAGAGGGAACTCTCTACCAAACAGCAGCCGCACCCAGCGACTACAAAACACACACATGCACATCATTCACATATTATATACACACACTGCACATACTTACTTCAATAATGCACTCACACACTCACTGTAAACAAAGGCAGATTCAACACACACACACACACACACAAACCAATTACACACAAGTAAGTACATACTGCACATAAAGGTTTACACACAGTGGATCTGTTGATGAGAAAAGCAAATACAAAAACACACGCCATCATTAATATATATGGCCTGGTAAACACAAACACACACACACAACTACATTGTTATCTCCCCTCTGCATAACCTTGCACACTGTCTAACCAGTGATGGCTCTATTCCCTCTGCACATGTACCAATGAAACCCATATCACCATAAATACGCAAACACACACACACACACACACACACACACACACACACACACACACACACACACACACACACACACACACACACACACACACACACACTCACATGCCGTAGATCTGCGGCGCTATCTCCAGGCGGTTGAGGTGCATGTACAGCTCGATGTCATGCTTCTTCACCAACTGCTCCTGGATGCGGTTCACTTTGGTAACTACGGCAACGGATGGGCCTGCATCCTGCGGCCGAGCGAAGGGCATGCTAGTCATCATCTCCTCTTTGCCCTGAAAAACACACACACACACACACACACACACACACACACAGAGTTACATACACACACATATACAAACACCAATACCTAATTTGCATATTAGTCTAACATAGTGGGGAAAATAAGAATTTGAACCCCTGCCGATTTCGCAAGTTTGGCCACTTGCAAAGAAATGTGTGATCTATAATTGTAATGGTAGGTGTATTTTAACAGTGAGAAATAGAATATCAACAAACAAATCCAGAAAACTGCATTTTATAACATTTATGACTTTATTTGTATTTGATGCAGAAAATAAGTATTTGAACCCCCAAGCAAACAGCAAGAATTCTTGCTCCCAATGACCAGTTATGTGCCTAAGAAGCACACAGATTAGTCCTTATTAGGCCTAACAAGGTACACCTGATCTCAACTGGTGACGTGTATAAAAGAAACCTGTCCAAAGAATCATACTTCACACCTTCAACCTCACCACCATGGGCAAGACCAAAGAGTTGACCAAGGATGTCAGAGATAAGATTGTAGACCTGGAATGGGTTACAAAACCATCGGCAAGCAGCTTGGTGAGAAGCAGACAACTACTGGTGCGATTATTCGTAAATGGAAGCAACACCAAACAACTGTCAATCGCTCTAGGTCTGGGGCCCATGCAAGATATCCCCTCGTGCGGTATCGGTGATCATCCGAAAGGTGCAGAATAACCCCAGAACTACACAGGGGGAGCTTGTGAATGATCTCAAGGCAGCTGGGACCACAGTCACCAAGAAAACCATTGGCAGCACACTACGCCGTAATGGTTTGAAGTACTGCAGCACTCGCAAGGTCCCCCTGCTCAAGGAAGCACATGTACAGGGCCGTCTGAAGTTTGCCAATGAACACTTGAATGATTCTAAGGAGGATTGGGAGACAGGATGTGGTCAGATGAGACCAAAATCAAGCTCTTTGGCATCAACTCGACTTTCCGCGTTTGGAGGGGGAAGAATGCTGAATATGACCCCAAGAACACCATCCCCACCGTCAAGCATGGAGGTGGAAACATTATGCTTTGGGGCTGTTTCTCTGCCAAGGGTACAGGACGACTCCACCGCATCGAGGGGACTATGGATGGGGCCATGTAACGTGGAATATTGGGCTTGAACCTCATTCCCTCATTCCCTCCCATTGAAAACGCAACCTTAAGGATTTGGAGAGGATCTGCAAAGAGGAGTGGACCAAAATCCCTCCTGAGATGTGTGTAAACCTGGTGACCAACTACAAGAAAAGTCTGACGTCTGTGCTTGCCAACAAGGGTTATTCCACCAAGTACTAAGTCATGTTTTGCTAGGGGTTCAAATACTTATTTTCTGCATCAAATGCAAATTAAGTCATAAATGTTATAAAATGCAGTTTTCTGGATTTTTTTTGCTGATATTCTGTTTCTCACTGTTAAAATACACCTACTATTACAATTATAGATCACACATTTCTTTGCAAGTGGCCAAACTTGCGAAATCGGCAGGGTTCAAATACTTATTTTCCCCACTGTACATGTATTTGTTTGTGTTGGCATACCTGTGTGTGTGTGTGTGTGTGTGTGTGGTCGGGACTCACCTTCCTGACCTCCCGTTCATAGCTGGAGAACCAGGGTTCAGCAGTCTCCATCAGGTGAGAGAACATGGCACTGGGTAACAAACACACACGGTCATGTGACATGGTCAGGTGGTCATGTGACCAAACCAGAGGGTGAGACGTGTTCCTGCTCTACTCCGATGTGCTTCACAATATATATATATATATATATGTGTGTGTGTGTGTGTGATTTAACACCTAATTAAATATGTCACTTGATACAGGGTGGAATATATATGTGTGTGTGATTTAACACCTAATTACATGTGATATGATACAGGGTACAATATATATATGTGTGTGATTAAACACTAAATTAAATTAAATATGTGACAAGATACAGGGTGCAGGATGATGATTATTATATGATGAGTACTTACTAGGCATCGTGTTCATGGAACATGGGATTCAACAACTCCTTCATGTCTTCACTGCAAAGGCATAATTGATTACACACACACACAAAGGCGTAAACAATCAAACACACACACACACACACACACACAAAAGGCGTATACAATCAAATACACACACACACACACACACAAGTGCAAACAATCAAAGACACACACCATTTTAATATTGACGATTCATGACATTGACTCTGATGTGTCTGTTGCCGTGGAGTAGTTGTGAGGAGGCGGGACTAACCTGGGATTGGCGGTTTCACTTGCGTGCTGAAAGGCCTGGTGATCACAGTGCAATACAAACACTATGGGAGCCAACAACTCGTGCATGCCCTGCAGAGAGAGGGATGAGTAAGCAGTGTGTGTGTGTGTGTGTGTGTGTGTGTGTGTGTGTGTGTGTGTGTGTGTGTGTGTGTGTGTGTGTGTGTGTGTGTGTGTGTGTGTGTGTGTGTGTGTGTGTGTGTGTGTGTGTGTGTGTGTGTGTGTGTGTGTGTGTGTGTGTGTGTGTGTGTGAGAGAGTGTGTGTGTGTGTGTGGCATAGTAACACTATGGGAGCCAACAGCTCATTGATGCCTTACAGAAATAGGGGTTGAATGTGAAGACACGAAATGTAATGGTAAGTGTGTGTGTGTGTCTGTGTGTCTGTGTGTGTGTGTGTGTGTGTGTGTGTGTGTGTGTGTGTGTGTGTGTGTGTGTGTGTGTGTGTGTGCATAGTAACATTATGGGAGCCAACAGCTCATTGATGCCTTACAGAAATAGGGGTTGAATGTGAAGACACGAAATGGAATGGTAAGTGTGTCTGTGTGTGTGTGTGTGTGTGTGTGTGTGTGTGTGTGTGTGTGTGTGTGTGTGTGTGCGAGAGCGAAAGCGAGAGAAAACGAGAGACAGAGAGCGAGAGAGAGATTGTGTGTGTGCATGTACCTCTGCTCATCTGTGTGTGAGTGAGTGTGTGTGTGTGTGTGTGCACGCACCTCTGCGCATCTGTGTGTGTGTGTGTGTGTGTACCTGTTTGTAGAGCAGCTGCTGGTTCTCTCGAGCGTAACAGAAAAGAATGTCAGTGAGTTTCGTCCTCACGTCTTCCTCCTGGAAATACCTCATCTCTGGAAACCTGATCACAGAAGTGAGAGTGTATGTGTGACTTGAAATAATTTGCTTTGTAGAAGTATTTGACTGTGTGACTGTGTGAGTGTGAGTGTGAGTGTGAGTGGTCTCACGTTCTCATGACGTCTTGTTTGATCATCCCTCTCAGCTCCTTGTCTTGAAAGAACTTATTCCACAAACTCTGTAGACGCACACAGGAACACACACACAGGCACACACACACATGAACACACACACATGAACACACACACACATGAACACACACACATGAACACACACACACACGTTCATAACAGGAAACAGAGCAGCGTGTGAGGGACAGAGCAGCTTAAGTGTTAGGGATGGGCTCCTGCTCACAGTCAATAGAGTCATAAGTCATAGTTCAAACAAAGTGTTTGTTTTGTTCTCAAACATTCATGTAGCACTTGGGACGGACTTCACTTACTTTCTCCATCATATCTCTAGACTACACACTATTGAGATATGACTGAAAAGCAAGTTATGACGCTAGCACTACATGGGCGTTTAAGAATCTATGCTCAGGGTCACAGAGGTCAGAGGTCATTGTTCAGGGTCATGATCGGCACTCACCCCCTCATCCTGCGATAGAGGGTTGTTTACCACAAGGTCCTGTTGGCCAGCAGCTTTCCGTGGGTTTGTAATGTGCTAGAGGAAAAGCACACACATTAATTCATTATAAATATGAATCTAGTACATACACAACGTTACAAACACAAACACAACATGTGCAGTCGTAAACACACATCCTTTCTAAAACCAGATCCAGCTTGTTTGGACGCATGCACAGCAGCTCCTCCGGCTGGGATGTGGTGGATCTGCAGTAGCTGCCAAAGCCCTTTCTGACATTAATCCTGATGTCGTATCCTGGCCTTCAGAGGCGTGTGTGTGTGTGTGGTGTGTGTGTGTTGTGTGTGTGTGGTGTGTGTGTGTGTGTGTGTGTGTGTGTGTGTACTAGATGCCTGGGGGTCTAGAGTTTCCTCAGGAAGCGGATGGTTTGGCATCCTGATCACAGGGTCAGTTTCTGAAATGGGTTCTGATGGCCACGGAGGGGAAGGACTAAAGATGCAGCCTAAGATGGCTTCCTCTTAAACTCAGAGAGTAGAGTGTCTACATGGGCAGGTAGGATTCAAGGGGTCCTGAGGCATGTGTGGTGAGGTATGTGTCTGTCTTAAAGAGACTCGTTGACATTTTAGCTCATCACCCAATCAAATTACACCCCTCCCTTCCCTGCTCCTGAAGCAATGTATTGATTGGATAGAATTAGCTCAGTCTGAGCCACTATGTTTGTGTCCCATTTACAGAGCCAAGAAATCCCATTGAGCACACACACTAGAGTGGACAGCTACAGGACTGGGACGACTAGTTCGCTGAATTTGCCCAAAAGTGTATCGGATTAGAATCACAGACCGCATTTTCAATACTGTCAATCTAAGTGGGAAAGACTGCCAATCTCCCTCCTTTAAATATCTTAGCAGTCTCCCAATCTCTCTCCTCTATATATCCCAGCACTCTGCCAATCTCTCTCTCAGGTCCCAAACTGTCTCCTCTGAACTCGATGGACATCACAGAAGCAGCTGATACTGTAAATCCACAACTGGATTTGGTTCATCCGCTGGATCCACACAGCTGACCCAACTCTACCTGTGTTCATCAGAACGCCCTCCACTCCACAAGAGGGCGCACCCTTCCTTCTACTCTCTCAGCTGTTCCTTTCAAAGAGAAATCAACCCACATCTTAGCATTTACACCTGGGCTGTGGTTGAATAGTAAAAAAAAACAATTACGTCCTTTACGCGGTGCAAAGAGAATCAGACTGCACATACACTAGGCTACGTAATTATGCAGTGGTGAATGTTATTGACATGGGTCATGTTTATTGTTTGTTGATGATGCCGCAAGGAATCGTGGGACGGCATTATCTCCGACACTTAGATACTTCTGGGTCATTTGGCACAGTTGGGAACCTTCTTAAGCAAAAAAACTGCTATTAAACTTCTACTAAACTACCTAACTGTTAAACTACTACTAAACTACTTAACTGTTAAACTACTACTAAACTACTTAACTATTAAACTTCTACTAAACTACTTAACTGTTAAACTTCTACTAAACTACTTAACTGTTAAACTTCTACTAAACTACTTAACTATTAAACTTCTACTAAACTACCTAACTATTAAACTTCTACTAAACTACTTAACTATTAAACTTCTACTAAACTACTTAAAACTGTTAAACTTCTACTAAACTACTTAACTGTTAAACTTCTACTAAACTACTTAACTATTAAACTTCTACTAAACTACCTAACTATTAAACTTCTACTAAACTACTTAACTATTAAACTTCTACTAAACTACCTAACTGTTAAACTTCTACTAAACTACTTAACTGTTAAACTACTACTAAAAGACCATTCGACCGCAGCACTGTTCTGTCAGGCAACTCACTGACTTCAAGACGCGAGCAAGCATACACACAAGCACAGAGTGTGTGTGTGTGTGTGTGTGTGTATGTGTTCTCCTCACCATCTCTTTGATCTTCTCATACTGGTCTCGGAGCGCCTTGGTCTTGTTGATCCATTGAGTCTTATCCTCTGGAAGCACCTCAAGATACAGCTGCACAACACACACATCATCGCACACACATGCACAAAATAAACACAAAATAACCATCGCACCCCACACACACACACACACACAAGACAACACCACACACCACACACACGGCCCTTATCTAGTATGGATCTGGGTCTATTCCAGAGCCAGACTCCATCTTAGATGACATCATAGTCTCGTGCTACTCCCTAATTTTATCCAGATCAATAACAACAACACAACACTGCTTCACACACTCCTCTCACTGCTTCACACACTCTCTCTCACTGCTTCACACACTCTCTCACTGCTTCACACACCCCTCTCACTGCTTCACACACTCCTCTCACTGCTTCACACACTCCTCTCACTGCTTCACACACTCCTCTCACTGCTTCACACACTCCTCTCACTGCTTCACACACACTCCTCTCACTGCTTCACACACCCCTCTCACTGCTTCACACACACTCCTCTCACTGCTTCACACACTCCTCTCACTGCTTCACACACTCCTCTCACTGCTTCACACACTCCTCTCACTGCTTCACACACTCCTCTCACTGCTTCACACACTCCTCTCACTGCTTCACACACCCCTCTCACTGCTTCACACACTCCTCTCACTGCTTCACACACTCCTCTCACTGCTTCACACACTCCTCTCACTGCTTCACACACCCTCTCACTGCTTCACACACTCCTCTCACTGCTTCACACACTCCTCTCACTGCTTCACACACCCCCCTCACTGCTTCACACACTCCTCTCACTGCTTCACACACTCCTCTCACTGCTTCACACACTCCTCTCACTGCTTCACACACTCCTCTCACTGCTTCACACACTCCTCTCACTGCTACACACACTCCTCTCACTGCTACACACACTCCTCTCACTGCTTCACACACTCCTCTCACTGCTTCACACACTCCTCTCACTGCTTCACACACTCCTCTCACTGCTTCACACACTCCTCTCACTGCTTCACACACTCCTCTCACTGCTTCACACACCCTCGCCCCATTCTTCCCCTCCCTGCCATTCAATCCGTTACCTTCCAGCACACACTGCGGAATCGGCTGCTCCGCAATCGGCCGATAATGCCTGCCTGCCTGATGCGCGGCAGGTAGTTACTGTTCTGGAACCAGCCATCCCACTCTTTCCTGCAGAGGCAGACAGACAGACAGACAGACAGAATGGGATATGAGGGATTTAGAAGAAGACACAGAGATATACACAGAGTATATAAGGTCCAAACTAATCATACATCACACACACAGAGACAGTTACTGACCATGATGATAGCCACGATGACAAACGCACACACATACACACGCACGCACGCACGCACACACACACACACACACACACACACACGCACACACACACTCACGCACTAACCTGTAGGAGATGAATGTAGATTCGGGCGTTAAGCCACTGTCCAGTGATCCTCCTACTGATAAACAAACACACCAACAAAAACAAACTATTACAGGCAACGGAATAGAACCACGGAATGGAACAGTGGAACTGATGGAATGAGAATATCTTGGCTGTCACATGAGCTCAGCTTCTAGCACTAGGTCACCAAGATATTCAAGAAGTAGAAGATATATTACTACTATTAATAACAATAAAAGCAAGTCCTCTCTTAACAGTCAACATATGATCTAATCACACACTCTGTAGCTGGTGATCAGGATGAATGTTTTGGTCTATTAGGCCTCACTGACAAGAGACATTGCATGGGTAGCTGTAGTTACCATTTATCACCACTAGGGGTACACAGAAGCACTGAAAACATGTTGACACATATTCCATTATCTCTTTTAGTTTTGAATCGTAATAATTATTAAATTATTATTTAATATGTATTGAGTGTACTCCAGAAGGAGCATGTGTATTCCGAGGATGGACATAAAAATTGAACTCATCAAGCTCACTTTTATACGTAATTGGTCAAAAACAAAGACTGAGATGTTTATGAAGGTAAATAATGACTTAATTCTATGGCAAGAATCTGGTGTGAGTGAGGAGGAGAGAGTGGCAGGGATCCAGAATGCAGACACAGGTACAGAGGAGACTCACGCCCGCGGTTCCTGTTGAAGTTCTGGAGAGGGTCATATCCTGTTTCCTGCTCCTCCGTCTGCAGAGGGTGCCTCGTCTCAAAGTTTGGGTGCTGCATGTCCTGCAAACGCAAACACACACACACGCAGAACACACAGACACACACAGACACACACAGACACACACAGACACACACACAGACACAGGGAAAGAACAGAATTAGAGACCTGACCCAAGATCAATGCAAAAGACCGGAATCAGAGACCTGATTTGAACCGGGATCAATGCAAAAGAACAGAATCAGAGACCTGACTTTAGCCGATCAATGCAAAGGAACACTTCCAAGTCATCAGGTTCAGAAGCTAGTGTCTCCGACAGATACCGTATGCAATAATGGGTTCAGCCCCTGCACAGAGGGAGGTGAACTTCATGGAAACAGAATCACTGCAATGCAGCAATGATAGAGATGTAGGCAGTTAGTTAGTTGAGTTAGTGGAGCCATGACGTCACGATCAGCGCAAACAGGAGTTAGTGTTAGTTTAACAGTGATGACAGAATAAAGGAGTTAGTGTTAGTTTAACAGTGATGACAGAATGAAGGCGTTAGTGTTAGTTTAACAGTGATGACAGAATGAAGGCGTTAGTGTTAGTTTAACAGTGATGACAGAATGAAGGCGTTAGTGTTAGTTTAACAGTGATGACAGAATGAAGGCGTTAGTGTTAGTTTAACAGTGATGACAGAATGAAGGCGTTAGTGTTAGTTTAACAGTGATGACATAATGAAGGCGTGGCGTGGCTATTAAGGTGTGTTCAGCAGCATAATGGATGGGCTGAGATGAGGCCTGAATTGAGACACACACACACACACACACACACACACACACACACACACACACACACACACACACACACACACACACACACACACACACACACACACACACACAACACACACACAGTCTCGCTAGCCACACGCGACCAACCACATAAGAAGCCAAGCAGAGCACTGAATGCATCTTAGTTTGTTCTGTGGGCAGGTTACTGGTAGCAGATGGTTAGTGTGGGCATGTGAAAGAATGAGTGTGTGTGTGTGTGTGTGTGTGTGTGTGTGGATAACTCTAGGTCTGCATACCACATATCCATATCCATCTCATTCCCACATATTTAAGTAGACTCGTTAGGGAGAGGGGTCAGACAGATAGACAGACAGACAGACAGACAGACAGACAGACAGAGTGAGTGTGTAAGTGTGTCTGTGTGTGTGTGTGTGTGTGTGAGAGAGAGAGACAAACACACACAGAGTGTTTGTGTGTGTGTGTGTGTGTGTGTGTGTGTGTGTGTGTGTGTGTGTGTGTGGAGATAACTGTAGGTCTGCATACCACATATCTATCTCTCATTCCCACACACTCAGATAGACTCATGAGGAAGGATAGAAGAAGAGAGACACACACACACACACACACACACACACACACGTGTGTGTGTGGTGTGTGAGATAGAGAAAGAGAACTGAAACCTTGAACCCTCTTCTGCCCTGTAAAGGCCCCTCTCTGTTGTAGAATTGAAAGGGAAACATTCATCTATAACTCCCTGAGGACATGTGAGAAATAACACAAGAAATCAATAAAAATAGGAACGATCGCAGGAAATGATGGGGAGAGAGGTAGAGAGGGGGAATACAGGGAATGATGAAGAAAAGTGAGAGAGAAAGAGATAGAGAGAGAAAAGGTAGGGAGAGAGAGAGAGAGAGAGGGAGAGAAGGTAAGGAGGGAGAGAGAGAGAGAAGGACCCTGAGCTCAGGAGCTTTTACTTAAACAAACTCACATGTCTCTACTTCACCCTCCAATTACAGCCCTGCAAGCTCCCTCAACCACATGACTACCAAGAATCTCACCAGCCACCGGGGCTGCCTAGGGATCACGACCACACACACACACACACACACACACACACACACACACACACACACACACACACACACACACACACACACACACACACACAGTCCTTAACCCTTCACTTCACACACTAGCTCACATAGAAAATATCATATGACCTGTTGGAAAGTACGCAACCTCAGTTTCACCCAGCAAACCTGACCACACACACACACACGCCAAAAATACCTATGCACCATCCCGCAACCAGAGACACGTCACACACACTCACTCACTCACTCACTCACTCACTCACTCACTCACTCACTCACTCACTCAACAGCCTGCAGTGGTCTGTATAAAACCCTCAACTAACAAATGTCTCAACCACAAAAAAAACCCCACCTCCTTCAAATCTGCAACTCCCAGATGGAGAGGGGTAGCAGAGTGAAAACAGGGGCAGTAGAGCCTGGGGTCAGAGCCTCTGTCGGAGCAATAACACAGCCCTAATATACACCACTTTCTTAGACACAGGCCTTGCTGCTCCATTCAAGAGACTTGTATGATTGCAGGGACTAGGTGCTGCCTGCAAATACCGCAGTACCAACAGAGACACCAGACAAGAAGGCTAAGACCCCTGACATATATACACACACACACACACACACACACACACACACACACACACACACACACACAGTACCACAGCACTAAGAGGCACCAGAGGAGAAGGCTAAAACCCCTGACACACACACACACACACACACACACAATGTACCAACAGACACACCAGAGGAGAACCACTTAGTCAGTCAGTAAATCTGACCCCAATGTCAATCTATGGAGGGCACATTTATGGAAAGATTGAAATGCAGTGATTACTTCACTATTATTTGAGTACAAAAGGGATTTTGTTTACAAAACAGTGAGTACTGAGTCTACAAGTCTTATGCTCCATGCCCAGGGTCATGTGTGAATCACTGTAATATGAATCACTGCTTCTTAATCTGTGCTGTGAGAAGCACAATACCGCACTGGACTTGAACTGACAAAATAGCTCCTCTAGTGACAAGGCCAAAACCTCTGAATGCTAAAGCTTGTCTTTGACGACGAGGATAAAACCCCTGGCTGTTTAAGCTTGTCTTAAGCGATGAGGATATAACCCCTGGGTGCTAAAGCTTGTCTCCTCTAGTGACAAGGCTAAAATCCCTGGATGCTAAAACCCCTGGATGCTTAAGTTTGTCTTTAGCGACAAGGCTAAAACCGCTGGATGCTAAAGCTGGTCTTTTAGCGAAGAGGGTAAAACCCCTAGGTGCTAAAGCTGGTCTTTTAGCGACAAGGCTAAAACCCCTAGGTGCTAAAGCTTGCCTTCAGCATACCTTAAGGCATCTGGAGCCCAGCTCTCATTTTGCAGCTGGGCTGTACCTGTTGCACCACTGTTAAGCCATGCAACAGACACGTTTCACCACATAGAACATATTGTTCCTATAGAAAGTAGGAATGGTGCAATTTCCACGTCACACATTTGTATACACGAATTCCCCTTACTTCTACCATAAAGCACTACACAGACTTTCACTGCCTCTTTTTGGAAAAAGCATTCAACAGGGTTTGTGCTCCTTGGTGCGTGCAGTATTAGACAGATGAACTGAAACTCAGCTTCCGGTTGGTGAAAAACTAAAATAGAGGCAAAAATGGGAGGACCTGTGCTGACAGTCTTCAGCGTACATTAGAGCACATTGAGAGCGCTTAATGGAGTCTTCTACTTTAACATTGAAGCTACATTAACATTACATTTAGTCATTTAGCAGACGCTTTTATCCAAAGCGACGTACAAAGGAGAGAACAATCAAGCTACGAGCAATAGAGACCTAGTGTAATAAATACTACTTTACATAAGAAATAAAAAAAAAATGCAGCAATGTAACTACAGTAAGTGCGAGATAAGTACTAGTTAGAGGAGATAGCATTAGAGGAAAGATAAGGAGAGGTAGAGGAAGGGAGAGGACGTGCAAGTTAGGAAAAGAGGCGCTCTCTGAAGAGTTGGGTAGATAAAGATAAACTAGATAAAGAAAACCAATAACTCACAAAAAACACCATACATAGTCCTGACAGATGCCAGTCTTTAGGAACAACATGATTTCACATTACTGTTCGCCTCAATCTCAACCTCTCTCTCCACACTGAAGCAGAGCCACAGAACAGACATGTTGGAATGTTGGCCCGGGTCTGGCCCTGGTCTGGCCCTCCTCTGGCCTCTGTGTGGCATCATGCCCCTCTACAGTCCTTTGCCCATGGGCAGCAGGGCCACAGTAGAGCTCCGAGGTGGACTCTGCCTCCGTAGCAAACTGGGGCCCAGATGCCACCGGTGCCAACAGTACCCTACACCACACCACACCCCTGATCACACAAAAGACATATGATAACTCCAGCAGTGCCAACCACAATGCACCCTCTCAACTCTAACCTCATGGGAATAGCCTGGCCCAGGGCTCCATGCTAACCTCTTATATCAAACCATGTCAGGTGTACACCCTCAGTGGGAGTATCTGCTCACCGGACCCAGTGTTGATGGAAATCTTGTGGATATACCATCTGTTATTTTTGAATGAACGGAACTGTAATGTGATGCCGACTACTAGTCCATATAATCTAGTTTCCCTAAACAATGGACACGATCACTCGGCAGCCTGCATGCGATTTACATGACAGTTTTTGGTGTTAGAAACGCCAATGGTGTGTGTGGTCAGTTATCAGAAGCACAAAATAAAAATAAAACTCATTACATTAGCGACTGAATTTACGCAAATAGGCCCCAGTAGAGATCTCCTTCAACTGCAACTGCAACTGCAACTCGTGTCTGAGAAGGGTATTCAAAGCCGACTATTTAGACACCAAATTGTCATCGAACTACTCGTTGTTCGACACTGCTATGGGTTGTGTTCCTTAATTGTCACGGTGAAGTATCGATGGGTTACGTGGAGTAGCGTGTCCTAAGTCCAGTAGGGAAAGAAGGAAAAGCCACTGTCAACCGACAGCCGATTTCACCACGGCTGCGGTCAGTTGGCAGTTAACCAAAACTATTACACCTTATGGCGATGGAGTTACGCAGTACATTTGTGTGGCGGTACCTCTTAACTCCGTATTTCTTCTGCAGTAGCCTAAGGGTAGTTCCTTTCGTTCAAAACCGGGAACTAGTAGCTCGAGCTCTGTCCTGCATCATTTCTGCTCTCTACTAAATCTGACACCGTTGGGTGAATTTTAACCTGGCAAACTACGTGACAATCAAACAGAAAAAATGACGGCCCGAGGCCAAGTCGTATAGATTTTCCTTATTTGCTGGAGGCACAGAATAACGTTGCCTGATTGAACAGGCCTTGCGAGGCAAAAATGTAACTAGCGTGTTCACAGTAACGAAGCTAATTTAGCCTAGTCAATTGCGGTCGTGGCTTAACGTATCTGTACAATGTTGCACAAACATGCCGGTTTAAAAGGTTATTATTTTTTTTTACCTGAAAAGTTTTATAAGAGTACCCCCATTCTGCTTCTCTCGGTCTGCATGTAAACACTCGCGCGAGTCAGGCGGATGTGTCCCTGACCAGCTGATCATGCACGTGACGCGCACGTAAAGGACGTCATGATGGCAGCCGGCCACGCAAAGCGGAAGGCCCCCTGGTGCCTAAAAAGAGGGTTGGCGCAGACTGTCTCTATACTGTACTGATCAGTGCAGGAGACATATCAGGGGTTCCCAACACGGATCCAGCACAGACAAATTACATGAGGCACTAATCTAGACTTAACCTAGAATTTCTTAAAGCGGATTTCCCTCAATCGAGATTTTTAAATTAATTTATGGTTTTATTAATCTAGGAAGAATTATGATTTACTGACTGGTCAGACAAGGATTATTTAATTCTGCTTAGTTCTAGTCGACATAAAAGTTTGACATGGCACGCCATGAGGTAAATTAACACTGCATAGGGTCATGTTTCTACTCTGCACACATTACTATACTCACTCGTGAAATCCAGACTCCATGTTTACCACAGTAAGGCTTTTATTTCCACAAAGGTATAGATATTGGCATTGTTTGTTTATGTTTATGATTGCATCTTTAAAGCACATGATCCACCAGGGGAAAGGAGAACACAACCAAACAGGCAGGTACAGGCAAATCACACCCAATCTCAGGATTGTGAAAGGACCCAATAGACTGGCGTCTGTAGTGGACTGGATGACTACTGTGAGAGGACCCAATGGACTGGCGTCTGTAGTGGACTGGATGACAACTGTGAAAGGCTTACCAGCTAAACATGTCAATATTTGGTTTTGTCAGTTCCTGTAGTTCAGTGGATAAAGCACTTGTCAAGCACTTCTCACGCTCCTATCTGAAACCATTGAGAGGGCAACTTCCAAACAGGTCACAGAGTTCCTGTCAAGGAACAATCTCCTCGATCCAAACCAGTCTGGATTCAAAAGCGGTCACTCCACCGAAACAGCCCTGAGGGGAATAAGGACTCCTGGACTGAATTTAACTCGCCGTTGACAGTGAACACTCACTCACAAACACACACTCACACACACACACACACACACACACACACACACACACACACATACACACACACACACACACACACACTAGCAGTGAGCAATTAGCACACACACACTAGGAGGAGTGGGCAGCCCAGGGGGCAGTTGGGTGTTAGGCACTTTGCTCACTTCATGATCACAATTGATGTGTCCTGTTCTAGGAGGAATCTGATGATGGGGTCCTCGACCACGCCCAGTTGGGCTAAGATTGCCTGGACCGCCTCCTCATCTGGGCGAGGCTCCACCTTCTGCCTGAAGCTCTGCAGGGTTGCCATGGCAGCAGGAGAAAGGGACGTTCCCCTGGTTCCATATGCAGATGGTAGAGATGTTTTTGAACATATATCTACAAACACACACACACACACACACCTCTTGGGAGTAAGTGTATATAAATGTGTGTCGCTGTATGTATTTATATGTGAGTGTGAACATCTCTCTGTGTTTTGAGTGTATGTAGTCAGCACCTCAGGATAGATAGGAAAAAGGCCATGGATCAATTAACCTGATTTGGTAAATAAAGGTCTACTTGAGATACTTCAGGTTTTATGTTTGTTGATAGCTCTGGTTCATGTTGTCTTTTTTTAACTGGAGCAGGAGGGCATGTGTGTGTGTGTGTGTGTGTGTGTGTGTGTGTGTTTACCCTTGAGTGTGTGTGTTGTTGATAGTTCTGGTAGATTAAGTCTCTGTGATATTGAGGCTGTTGTTCAGCATGGCCCTGAGGTGGAACAGGAGAGAGTGAGATGCTGTGCAACCAATCAGAGTGTCATTACCGTGCAACTACAGCAACAGCAGTGTGTGTGTATCTGTGTGTATGAGAGAGAGAGATAGAGAGAGAGAGAGGGAGGGAGGAGGGAGGGGAGGTGTGTGTGTGAGTATGTGTGTGAGTGTGGGTGTGAGTGTGTGTGTGAGTGTGTGTGTGTGAGAGTGTAAGCGTGTGTGTGTGTGTGTGAGTGTGAGTCTGAGTCTGTGTGGGTGGGTGTGTGAGTGAGTGAGTGTGTGAGTGTGTGTGTGTGTGGGGGGGGGGGGTGTGAGTGAGTGAGTGTGTGTGTGTGTGAGTGTGTGAGTGTGTGTGTTTGCATATGCTGGATGCACTCATGCTCTTCTCTTTCCTCACAGGTTTTGGATTCTCCCTCTGGCCCTGCTGCATCCAATCATGGCCGTTTAGCAGGTGGTCTAGATGCAGAGTTCAGGGAATTGATATTCTCAGGTTTCAGACCTTCAATATCCTACCAACCTCAAACTATTAAAACAGCCGATGCAAACACACACTCTCGCTCTCTCTGTACACACTACAGGATGACGATAGAAGAGAGACACCGAAACACCTCTGTCACATACTCACATACACACACGTTTCAGTACACTCAGTGTAATGTTAAGATGCCATCCTTACTACGTGTTCATAACACCAGCAGTAGTCTGCTAACGCTAAGATGCCATCCTTACTACGTGTTCATAACATCAGCAGTGCATATAGTACACTACCCAGATGAACAAGGGGCCTACTGCAGTGCAATGCTAGCACTAGGATGATGAGAATGACTCACTCAGGCCGGTCCTAAGGGTTTTTTCACATCTCCCAGTTTCCCAGCTAATTACAGTAATTAAGATGTTCAGGCCACAGACTCCTTTATATAGGACTCGTTAATTGTTAATTATCCTCCTTTCTCGATGGGCTGTTAGCCAATGCCATTGCTAGCGGGGAAATGGTGGTATGGATTCTGAGGCTCCACAGCTAGGAATGACATGACAAACATTCCAAAATGGAGGCATTCATTTCATTCAGATTCACCATATGTAGCCCCAGTTTGTCTGGAAAAGTACTTATGTAGCTTATACTTAGCACGTAACACTCTTGTTATGATGATGATGATCATAACGGTGATCGATTTGGTGGTGGACATTTATTGACATTTTACTCACCCTCACACACACCCACACTCAGGCACACACACACACACACACACACACACACACACACACACACACACACACACACACACACACACACACACACACACACACCCATCCTTAGCCACACACACACACACACACACACACACCCATGCTCAGGCACACACACACACACACACACTCACTCACACACACACACACACACACACACACACACACACACGCCCATGCTCAGGCACACACACACACACACACACACACACACACACACACACACACACTCACTCACTTACTCTTTCTTTCTCCCACACACACTTATGCTCAGGCACATGCACTTACTCACTTACTCTCTTTCTCTCTCTATCTCCCTTTCACACACACACACACACACACACACACACACACACACACACACACACACACACATACACACACACACACACACACACACACACACACACACACACACACACACACACACACATACACACCCATGCTCAGGGACATGCACATACTCACTTACTTTCTTTCTCTCTTTCTCTCTCACGCACACACACACATTAGAAAAACACAAAAACAAACTTCACACACACACACACACACACACACACACACACACACACACACACACACACACACACACACGCACACACTGAAGGCTTGGTTTAAAGTGGTTTGCTGTCTGCTCCTATTAGCCCATGTTGGCACATTTCTCTTTCTAGTAAAGATCCACACACACACGTTCTATTAAAGATCCACACACACACATTCTATTAAAGATACACACACACACATTCTATTAAAGATACACATACACACTTTATCTCTCTCTCAATTCAAATTCAAATGGATGTTTTGGCAGGACTGCATACAATACAACATTGCCAAAGCATATTGACACAAACTATACAACTGTAATAAACATAAATAAATGAAATAAAACAAACAATAAGTAGTAACTATACAATAAGATCTGGAATAAGAGGAGCTATAGAATGTAGGTAAGTAACATAGGATATAAAAATTATATAAAAATTGAATTATTCATTAGAAAACATAAATTATTAGCCATGTGGGACAGGGGGTTCACAGAGCTGTGGAGCTCATGGCAGGCTGCTACATATCTTGCCGCCAGTCTAGTGGTCAAGTAGGTTGCCACAGTGTACTGTCTGTTTAGAGATACAAATGTTCTTGGATTTTGTTAGTTTTGTTCAGTGATCTCTGAATTTTTCTTTCATCTTAATTTGGTTGGGTCTGAGGTGGTCGTGGTGTGCTGCCCTGAGTGGGACTCCTTTGAGGGTTCAGTGCCTGATTTAGCTCTACATGCTGAGTTGGGAGCTTTTCTCTGCATCTGGAAGATACTCCGTATGCAGGATTTCAATGGAATGTTTGTCCCATTATGTCCAGTCTTGTTGAGTTTGTGTACTCCACACCTCGCTGCCGGTTCGATGATTGATTTGAATATTTTGAGCCAAGTTGTAATTGGTAGTTCAGTGTTTATTGATCTTTTGATGGCACAGAAAGCCCTTTTTGATTTGTGGCCCAGGTTTGACAGCATTTTTTCCAATTCTGATAGGTGTTGCTGTAACCCCTCTTTTGTGGGGGAGGACCAGGTCATCAGCATAAAGTAGACACTTTATTTCAGTGTCCTGTAAGTTCAGGCAAGGTGCAGGGGAATTATAAAATAGGGTGATAGTGAATTGAATGAAACCCAAAAGGACTGTATTACTGGTTGTGAAATAGGTGACAATCGCCACAGGTCTGTCCGGTTAGAACAAGAACGGATGCCAATGTTCCAATGATGATTGATTTATTTCCACACACACACACTCAGTTAAGACATGAAGTGGTTGATGGATGATGCCCGTGAATATAATTATCCTGTGTAAAGGGACTTATATCCACATTTGAGTCCGTGTTTGAACCGTGATTTAGTTGATTGACTGATAGAATCCGTGAAATGATAGACATGAATCCGTGGTTTCTATTAACAATACAAATGACAAATAAATACAATTAAATACAATAAAGATGATATATACAACAAGAATGAAACAGTATATACACTATGAATATTACGGCTATGATTAACTACGGATATGTTCCTTTCACACCGTGCCGCGTAACGGTGAACATTCCATTATCTCCCGTTACTAACATTAACTGATTGAAGTGACGGTAACAAGTGAAATACAAATTATACAGATGACACATATCACAAACACTCACATTCTCAATGACGCACGGCAAGAATGAAAGTGAATGTCTCTGATCGTGATATTGTCCGATGTGCTCCTTGATGATGACTTCTCCAACACCGCTCGACTTGACCCACAACTTGGCCAGAGGAGGGTCGGCCTTATATAGTGTAGATGAAGGGGAGCCTTGAAACCGTTTAGAAACTGTTGGGGTTTGACCAAATGGTCAGTGAAATTCCACTGTGCACGAGCCCCACGGAACTCTGGGATCAACTGATAGGCTGACCTTTCATGGACCCCAGGTCCCGTGAGTGGCCGGCACAGTAGGGGTGCACAGCTGGATGCAGCTGGTGAAGCAGCCTTTTTAACAGCCGCCCTCAACTTTGCGTAGCAAAGTTGTTGTCCATGAAGTGAGCCAGTTGCATCCTGCAGGAATGATGGGAGTCTGATGGCAACGGGCCACGTGTAGGTCCGGTCCTCGACCTGGATCTGCGCTGTCCGTATGCTGATGAGGTGTAGTTTGAAGCAACCACACCTGTTGAAATATAATGCGGCCTGGAAAGCCGCAAGCTGATGGGTGAAAAGTCAGCCATTCTGGAAATGACTGAGTTGCTGCGCCATCTTCGGCACTCAGCACAGCCGTGCTGGTGCTTCCTGACGGCCTGTCTCCCCCTCAAGATCCAGAACCGTCGCCGTAGCTCAGAAACCACCCTGTCCGGGCCTGAATGCATGAGCCGGCTGTCACCATCCTGGATAATGAGCTTGGTGATGGGGTGATGAGGATCCAGCACTATGGGGTGCAATGCGACCTCCTCCAGGGACTCACACCTGCGGAGCCGCCCCCCCACACGGATCAGCTGGACCCCTGAGTCAAACTCTGGAGCCAACGTGTGCAGTCTGCTGGCTGCAGGGACAGGTTTCCCTGTAGAAAGAAGAATGAATTCCTCCGGGAAGCAGTCTCTCTGAACTGTCCGGAGGAGAGCAAGCTCAGCTTGCCTGACGTCCTCTGCTGCGGGGTCTGTGGGCGTGGCCGCCCCATGACATGCTCTGATAGAGGCCTCCAGCAGCTCTTGGTAGCTGCTGAAACCTCCGGGATCTGGAAGAGACTGAGCAGAGGTCACAGAGACGTTACCACAGAAGATTGACTTCCGCAGGTTAGCAGGCTCGTAGAATGCTGACCCGTCTCTTCCTGCTGACGGGGAAGGCTTCTTCCTTGTGCCTTTGCTGCTCCGTGCCTCTGCACGGATGGACTCCTGACGCAGCCGTTTCCCAGTGCCACACCGGGGACCAAGGACAGACTGTTGGAGTGCTTGATGAGGCAGGCGATCCACCTTCACTCTGACTGTCTTCTCCTCCTGTGACCTGACAGTGGCTGTGTCCTGCTTTGACCATGTGATGAGCTTCACATTCGGGGAGGGCAAGACATCCATCTGCCAGGGCTGAGCCATGTGATGAGGCAGCTCAACTGTTGGAGGATGAGTCCCAGTGAGTAGACACTGAGGGGTGGAGGACTGATGCAGGGGTACCTTGAACGGGCCTTGCAGTGTCCAACCCAGGCGTGTGTTCAGTGCAGCCGGTCCACCTGGTGGGCCTAGGTGCACTCGCTCAACTGGGGTGATGAGATGAGGGTAGTCAGACCCGATGAGGAGCAGTGGTTGGGCCTGACTGAATGACTGCAGGGGCAGACCTCTGAGGTGATGATATGCCTTCTGCAGGGCTTTGAGCGGGTATGAGTGGGTGGATAAGCTAAGCTTTGCTGAGGTGAAAGCTTGCTCTATCCTGAACCGCTTCTGAGGGTGACTGGCTGATGCCACGGAAAAGGAAACTGACCTCCCTGGCACAGACTTGCCGTCCTGACGGATAGTCCGGAGTGCCAGATCCTCCTTCCGTCCTTGAAGACCCAGTTCCTGAGCTGCACTGTGAAGCAGCATTGTGCGCTCGGAACCGTCGTCCAAGATGGCGTACGTCTCCATCTTCCTGTTGCCATTGTACAAGCACACCTTCACCAGCTTCAGCAGCACACTACTACCCCTCCTGGCAGGATCAAGGTAGTACGTCACTGGCTGATGAATGGCGGGGGCTGGCTTCTCCGGTCTGATGTTCAACTCGTGCAGCACTTCCAGATGCGTCAGATTGCATGTCTGACATCTGGCCTTGAGGTAGCACTGCACTGTTGGATGATCTCTCCCACACCTCCGGCACCGTTTCCCTGTCTGGATCCAGCTGACCTTCTGATCCTTTGACAAGCACTCTGAAGGCTGTGCACTGGTTGAAGTAGTGCTGGATGCTGTGGCAGAACGGACAGTACTTCGGTGGCTGCTCTGGCTTCCGTGGTGAGGGCTGTGCTGTCTTGGTGGGCTCGACTGCCTTAACAGGTGAGTCACACCCAAGCAGGACAGTGGTTAAGTGCACGGCTGGGCTCTGATTCGACCTGGCGCCTTTCTGGCGGTCAGGTGGCTCTTCCAGCGGTGCTCTGGAGTGGATGAATGGCACCTCATCCTGCTGAACACGGACCTCCTTCTCCAGCCAGTAAGAAAAGTCCAGCAGTGTGGGGATTGGTGTCCGAATGGGGTCGATATAGCGTTTGAACTGGATGCGCAAGTCATGTGGAAGCTTTGACAGCAGTCGTGACACATGTGACCCACACTCCAGTTCTGTTCGCCCTTCTTTCCCCAGCTGGTCCAACATCCCCACAAGGGCCCGCACCTTTAGTGCGAACAGGCGGAACCCCCCTGCTGTCACCGCTCTTGACTGGAGATTCAGCAAGGACCTCGTTGATGCGCTGCAGAGGCCAGCCTGTGTGGCTGGCCATACAGCTCGGTGAGTGATGCCATGGTGTTGGTGTAAGGATACCGGCTGTTGCAGTAGGAGTCTGCTATCAGCAGAGCATCCTCCAGCTTCAGGTGGTCGACCAGGATCTGGTACTTGAACCGCTCAGTCGCATCCGCAGGCAGGATGTTCTCCAATGCCAGCTTCAGGCGGGCAAACTGGCGGGGGTCTTCATCTGTGAAGCACGGGATGTGAGGCTTTGGTCCTCTGTAGGTGCTCTCTCGTCGGGGAGGAGTAGGTGGCCCGTCGTAGGGACCCTGCCCCCAGTGGCCTCAGTCCAGCAACCGGGTATGATGCTGGGTTGTAAGGACGAGCTGATGAGGTGCGAGGAGGGGTGAATGGCACCATGTACTGCGGTGTTGGTACCTGAGATGGCGGTGCGTGAGCAGCTGGGCTGTGCTCTGGACGCATATGCATGCTCCGCATATGATCAGTCAGCTCAGCCACAAACTGTTGAGGTGGATGATGTGGGCGTGGCACCTGCCACGGAGACGTGTCATCATCTGGTTGGACCACCAGCTGAGAATGATGAGACGTAGTCCACGGCACACCTTGCAGGTCATCCACTGGCTGAAGGAAGGGCTGCCTGGTTGTCAGCGGCGTGGATGAGAAATCCGGGAAGGGAAGCCTTGAATAGGATACCCCACTGTCTGCGACGTGGGGTCGTCCTCTGGATGCGGCAGCGAAGCTGGTGGTTGGAGCTGGTGGTGCCTCTGATGCATGTGGAGAGAGGGCTTGGACAATTTGCTGCATATCAAGCCTTAATTGCTGATTGTCCTCCCGCATCTCCCTGAGAGCTGAGAGGAATGCCTCTGGGAGTGGGCTTGACTGCTTCTGTCCAGCAGGTGGTGCTAGAGCGTCCACATGGCTGGGACTGATGGCTCCACCAACGGCTTGGTCTGGGAGTGCGTGTGCCTGATGTAGATGAGGCCTCGAGAGCTTCACCGAGTAGTCATCCAAGCAGCTGGGCTGATAACCATCACGGCGAGCACGAGTGTTGTCTCTTGGCATTGACATCTTTACTGTGGTAAATGTAATCTCCGGCTCGAAGGACCATATAAAATAGGGTGATAGTGAATTGAATGAAACCCAAAAGGACTGTATTACTGGTTGTGAAATAGGTGACAATCGCCACAGGTCTGTCCGGTTAGAACAAGAACGGATGCCAATGTTCCAATGATGATTGATTTATTTCCACACACACACACTCAGTTAAGACATGAAGTGGTTGATGGATGATGCCCGTGAATATAATTATCCTGTGTAAAGGGACTTATATCCACATTTGAGTCCGTGTTTGAACCGTGATTTAGTTGATTGACTGATAGAATCCGTGAAATGATAGACATGAATCCGTGGTTTCTATTAACAATACAAATGACAAATAAATACAATTAAATACAATAAAGATGATATATACAACAAGAATGAAACAGTATATACACTATGAATATTACGGCTATGATTAACTACGGATATGTTCCTTTCACACCGTGCCGCGTAACGGTGAACATTCCATTATCTCCCGTTACTAACATTAACTGATTGAAGTGACGGTAACAAGTGAAATACAAATTATACAGATGACACATATCACAAACACTCACATTCTCAATGACGCACGGCAAGAATGAAAGTGAATGTCTCTGATCGTGATATTGTCCGATGTGCTCCTTGATGATGACTTCTCCAACACCGCTCGACTTGACCCACAACTTGGCCAGAGGAGGGTCGGCCTTATATAGTGTAGATGAAGGGGAGCCTTGAAACCGTTTAGAAACTGTTGGGGTTTGACCAAATGGTCAGTGAAATTCCACTGTGCACGAGCCCCACGGAACTCTGGGATCAACTGATAGGCTGACCTTTCATGGACCCCAGGTCCCGTGAGTGGCCGGCACAGTAGGGGTGCACAGCTGGATGCAGCTGGTGAAGCAGCCTTTTTAACAGGAATTCTCTAATCGTTTTGCCAATTCATTAATCTATATATTAAATAGGGTGGGGCTTGCTAAGGTTACAGCCCTGTCTTGCTCCACGTCCCTGGAAGAAAAATTCAGTTTTTGTTTCTATCCAGTCTTAATTGAGCATTTCCCATTGGTATACATTGATTTCATCAGATTGTATACTTGTCCTCTGATACCACTTTCGATTAATTTAAACAAAAGACTGAATTGAAGGCTTTTTGTAAATCCACAAAGCAGGCACGCATAGATTTTTGCATGGTTTTAGTACACATAATTGTCAATTAGTGTGTGTAATGATTAATGTGTGTAATGGTTAGTGTGTGTAATGATTAGTGTATATAATGATTAGTGTGTGTAATGATTCGTGTGTGTAATGATTAGTGTGTATATCGATTAGTGTGTGTAATGTAAAGACATGATCTGTGGTTCTAAATTTTGGTAGGAAGGCAGTTTGGCTTTTGCTTAAATGATGTTCTGTGATGAAGTCTATGATTCGTGAATTTAGTATAAGACCTTTCCCATACATGACTGGTGAGATTAGTATACTACAGAAGACCTTTCCCATACATGAATCTATGCAGATCCCACGGTAATTTTGTGTGATTTGTCTCGTCTCCATTTTAAATATGGGGCTTATCAGTCATTCACTCCATATATCAGGAAAAACGCCCACTCTCAGTAGTAAGAACGGCTGATTTGAATTTATAGTCTCTGTTTAAACATTTCATTTAGGTCAGGTCTACAATGACTCATCAGGTCTGCAAGCTTTTCTACATTTTAAGATTATCAGTTTTTGGTCTAATTCTTTTTCTGTCATTTCGTAATCTAATGGTTATGGCAGTCCTTAAAGGTTATTTCGAATTGATTCTAATTGTCTTAGTGTTTTAGTGATGTTCTTGCATTCTTAGTCAAACCAGTTTTCTTGCGTTCCCTTTTTTGGGTTTAGTTTTAGGAAGGGTAAGTCTGATTGTGCCACATGATGAAAGATATTGTTGATGTGCTTTGTGGCTATGTTTACTCCTTACTTCCTACTTATTTACTATGTGGATATGAATAGGCCAGGAAAGAATTGGAACGTTCTTGGATTCCATGGCTGCTCATTGCCTCCTGATATTCAGGTAATCTGTTTTGCTCCATTCTATAGTGAGTTGTTACAGTATATTATATGGTTTACTGGGGTTAGGGCATGGCTGGTTGGAGTGTAGTCTTTTTAGGTATATCCTAATCTGGTTATGGTCTGAAAAAGGGGTTTGTTGCTCGACTGTGAGTGCTCGGAGAGAGAAAGGGTCCAAATCTGTTATTGCGTAATCTACTGTGCTATGGCCAAGAGAGGAGCTATAGGTGTAGCGACCAAATGAGTCCCCTCTTAGCCGACCATGACTATATACAGACCGAGGCCCCCACAGAGCTGCACTAAATCTTTTCCATTGCTGTTTGTGATTTATTAATAATAATAATAATAATAATAATGCATCACATTTATAAAGCGCTTTTCACAGTTCTCAAAGACACTTAAAATAAAGACATAAATAAAAAAGATAACAAAAGAAAAGAAAAGAAGAAAAAAAAAACACAGTTTTACAGGTCGCTAGGCTGTGCATGCATTCAAATTGCCTACAATTAGGATATTTCCCTGAGTTTGGAATTGGCTAATGTTTTTGGGTATTGGAGGTCAGGTCTTGTTTTTAACTTAAGGTATATAATTTTCACCTTCTCTAACAAGTTCAATAGAAGTTGTATATTCAGCTTTAAACCAGATAAGTATTCCCCCTGAGCTCCTTTCTTGTGTCACTCCAGGGAGCTTTCACTCTATGTTTCTCCCTGTCTCTCACACTCACCCTCTCACATACACACACACACACACACTCCCCCTCACACACACTCATCCTTTTTTCGGTGCTGACCCTGGTGATGAATGGCCATCTGCCTGTGGCGTGTCTGTCTCGTGTCTCCTCTGGAAACTCTCCTCAAAGTCACGAGCGATGGAAATAGTCTGTCCTGTTCAGTCTCTGCTTACATCTCAAACTACCTGCTGAAAGTATCCCCTTGTCCCCCTGTTAAAGGTAGGGTTCATGATTCTGGAGAAAGATTGTTCATATGCAAGCTAGTTTTTGCTCTCATGTTAGATTTAACCTCATTACAGGTATTTTTCATCCAGATTTATTTATTAAGAAGCTGACGTTGTTGAGTGAAGATGTGCTGCTGAAGTATGAAGTAAGGGAGAAAAGGAGACTCCACACAGTCAGTGCTACCACTAGGTGGCGACGTTGGCGTGCAGTACCCAGAACTAAACCGTACTTCGGTAACGTGGGTAAAATCTGGTCGTCACATCCACTCCTCTTTTGGCCAGCAGAGGTCGCCACGTTGCCAAATTAGTCGTGGCTCTTTGTTCAGGTGGCAGGCAGATAGTCAGTGGACCGCGAGGACCTTTGACTGATTTCAATGAGAATGTGACGCATGATGTGACGATCACCAGAGTACAACTTCGCACGGAACAGCCACGCAAGCTGACACCACAAAACCTGGCGTCATAATTCTGTGTAGACAGAAAATGTAATTAATGTCTGAATGCTACTGTACCACATCAGCTACAGCTTGCATAACTTAATGTCTCTGTACATAACTTTTCTATCATATTTCTGCAACTTGATTAATTAATTGAGCGGACTAGTTAAAGGGAAGTGATTATTTGAAACTTTTGAAAGAAACTTCTTTTGTGTGAAAGAAATCAAGATGCTCAAGAAGTTTCTGTACTTTAATGTTTTCATTCCCAATCGAATTGATTACAAAACCCAAGCAGTAGGCTATATTCCCCTCAAAACCGAATCGGCCCTTTGCACCTTCAGCATTTCAGAGGAGCGTCACACCTAAATCCGGTTCCGGTCCGCTAGCCTCAGCTCGGACTGTGCGCATCTGCACCACCCCTCCGGCAGAACCTCTGTAACAGAGCCGGCCCTGATCTGGCGCGGATCCGGCCCTGATCTGGCGCAGAGTCACCTGTACCAGGGGTGAGTTAAGAGTTGGACGTGTGAGCTGTGCGCCTGTCGCACATCTGTCGGAGTGCCTGCCCTCGACTGGCTGACCGGAAAGGGCCCCAGACCAGTTGCCGTGATGTCAACGGGAGACTACAACAGCGATCAGTGATGCCAACTCTCCGCTGCTGCTGTTGCCTGGCAATTGTGCGAAGATCAGCCTTTTTTAATAAAAAAGAAAACACTGGGCAACCCCTCAACACGCACCACCCCTCCCTCTCCCTCCCTCTCTCGCTCTCTCTCTCTCTCTCTCTCTCTCTCTCTCTCACACACACACACACACACACATATACCCACATTTTCTCTCTCTCTCTCTCTCCCTCTCTCTCACACACACACACACACATCTCACTACTGGCTGACTGAATTGGGTTAGGTATTTAGGGTGATTAATTACAGAAAAGGCTCCGAGTAAATATTGAAAAGTGTGGCAAAATAGAGGAAGACATATTTCCAGCCAATATCTATTGTCTTCCGTTTCTTGTGCATTTAATCTCCCGTTAATCGATGTCTGCTCTTTAAGTCAGACGTAGTCTCACGAGCCTTTTCAGCCAGTGTGTGCACCTGTGGGTGTGCTCTCCAATCACCCCCCTATCCCATCTCGTGCACGCGCGTCTCTTCGCCTCTCCGTTCTTCTCGCCCGTTCACTCGGAGATCCCGACTTCTGGAGAGTTCAACCAAAACACTGTCTGAGCGAACCCCGACGTCGACTCGCTTGTGCGGAAATCTTCTGTTTTAGTGCCTCCGCCAGTGATTCGCAACGCACGCACAACTTTGATGGGGACTTTGATCAAAGGGCGGGAAAATGCCTGTTATGAAAGGATTGCTCGCGCCACAAAACACATTTTTGGACACCATCGCGACGCGTTTTGACGGGACCCGTAAGTATTGACGGCTTGACTTCAGGCACAGCCCTATTCATATCCCCTGTCTTTATTCCCTGTATGGCGTGTGAAGGACATGGCTGTTTTTATCTATTGTGCATTTCTTGCTATTCCTATAGATTTGTGTGTGTGTGTCCAGACATATTTCTTTGCACAGTGGATATGTGTTTCAAGGAGGGACTTCGTAAAAGTTTGGACATTGTCTGATGGATGTAATCATTAAGTTACCATTATTCTGCAGGTCAATTGAGCTAATTGAGCTGTCTTCCATGTGGAATTTATTGGGAGGGTATTTGTGTATTTACTGTTGTGTGTGTAAGAGAGATTGACACACGTTTGTGTGTTTTGGGTGCTTGAGTGAAGAGATGTAGCCTTGAAGCCCGCGCCTGCATTTGCAAATATTTGGCTTTTCAGGACCAAGGACAGGGGTCTACATACTCATGTTCCAGTGGCCTTCTGGTCTATTGTGTTGCCTAATATCTTGATTTCTTCTGTGAAGCTAACTTTTAGTATGTCTAACACACACACACACAGGGAGAAGGAGAGAGAGAAAGAGAAAGAGAGAGAGAGAGAGAGAGAGAGAGAGAGAGAGAGAGAGAGAGAGAGAGAGAGAGAGAGAGTGAGTGAGTGAGAGACAGACAGACAGAGCGAGAGAGAGAGAGAGAGAGAGTAAGAGGGGAAGAGAAAGCGAAAGAGATTGCCTCACCTGAAATCGACTATGTCGCTTGAATCTGACTCAGCTACTCATCTAACAGCTACCAGGGTCGGCTTAACAAGACGGGTCCAGACGGGATTTAAGACCATGCTGGCAGGGCCCTGGTTGACAGAGAAGGTCGACCCTTATCAGTTCAGTATAAAGTCACCTACGTTTCTGTACTCGTACTTGGTGTCTGGAAAAGTTACCGATAACATGGTAGGAGTACAAATTAAAAAAATCTGATTTCTATGATGTCAGGTAGCAATCAAACCCCATGTCAGAATAGAGCAGTTCCTCAGACTCAGACTAGAAATCCTTCTATCCGTTCAACTGACAAATTGTCGACAAAGCCCTCCGTCAATCTGAAAGGAAAGACATGCATGGAAGATGTCGACAATCTGCGAGTATTTTTTAATTGACAAAAAGGAAATCTAATTGGCATACTGTGCCAAAAATGTACTGTGCGAGTTTATTTAGAGGAGGCACAAAGCCAGATTGTTAGTTGTAATACCAGCTGTTTAAACATCTTAAAAGACCCATTAACTAGTATGCGGACTTTACGAAACTACCAGCAACAATGCGCATCAGCCAACCCTGCAAGCAGTCTTGGAGGGAAAAGAAGATGATACCTCACGACAGCACTGAAGATAACATGCTCTAGCTGAGCGCACCGCTTTAGACGACCAGCCCCTAATAAAAGTACTCCCAACTATGTAGCTATAAATTAGACGCGGGTTGGACTGATTGCACTTTCTCTCATAGTCATAGTCTCAACTATTTGTGTAGCGGAGTAGTCATGGAATGACTTACTGTAGTAAAATGTGTGTGTTTGTGTGTGTGTCTGTCTGTGTATGTGTGTATGTGTGTGTGTGTGTCTGTGTATGTGTGTGTGTGTGTGTGTGTTTGTGTGTGTGTGTGTGTATGGTATGTGTGTATGTGTTTGTGTGTGTGTCTGTCTGTGTATGTGTGTGTGTGTGTGTGTGTGTGTGTGTGTGTGTGTGTGTGTGTGTGTGTGTGTGTGTGTGTGTGTGTGTGTGTGTATCTCTGTAGATCTAGCTATTCCTTTCCTTATATTATAGTTATAGCCTTATAGCCTTGGTTTTCTGTTTTCATATAACTGTGTGTTTGTCCTTTGCTCAGGTTTGAAACAATTGTTCAAACTAAATAAATGGTTTCCTAACGAATCACATCTACACACCTTACTTAAGTGTACTGAACTCACATTAACAGGATTATTGAGTGATTATTGAGTGAGCCAGGTGTAGCTGAGTTGCCACTGATGAAATGCTGCTATACCCTCCAAGAAGTGTGCATGTGTTGTGTTAAGGGTGGTATAGTCCTGATGTAGTATTTCACAGTGGTTGAAAATAGGATGGCCTGAAAAAAATTGCGTGATCATTTTTGAGGGGGCCCTTTGATTAGGCGTTGCCCCAGGGCCCTCTGTGTTCTTAATCCGGCAACAACCACCACAACAAAACTGTGATGAAGTTTTTTTTTTTTTCTTCAGTGTAAGAGAGTAGGCTAGGACTGCCGGCCCGTGGAGGGACCCATTACGGTCCCGCTGCAGCTGCCTCTCCTCTCCCGGCTCCGTCAGCACGGGGACCCATCCATCAAATTTAATTGGTCGGCGGCAACGTAGCGGCAGGTGGGATTTCATTTCGGGACCCGTTTTTTTGCCTGGACAGGCGCAGCGCTGTAAAATGATTTTGCTTCCCTCCTCGCGGCCCATACCGGGCGCTCGAGATCCATATCCCTCATCAGCAGCGCCGCACCGCACTACCGCCACGCCTGAGACTCGGTGCTCGGCTGCTTCAGGAGCTCGCCGAAGGGTGGTGACAAGGTCATGCCATTGTAATATGAAGAGAATTAGTGTCCTGCGTTTTTAGCATTTACACCGTAATTTACAGTTGGGTGTTGGGCGCATTATATCTGAGAATAATCTCAATTGTTGTGTGGACACAGACACACACACTCTCTCTCTCCCTCTCTGTATCTCTCCCTCATACACATACACACTCTCCACACACACACTCTCTCTCTCTCTCTACACACACACACACACACACATACACACCAAGCAACATCATGGATAGTTGTGTTCCCTAATTTAGATGCCTTTTTACAGCGATTACCCTTTAGAAGGCCCCAGGGGACACTGACGGCACGCAAGGCTTCACTTCATTCCCAGAACGGCACCCCAGTGACCGGCCCTGCCCTTGGGCTAGACACGCCGAATATAGCTGCCGTTAAAAGGGGAACTACCGCAGGTAAAATGTCCTTTTTTAGCGCGCCTCTCAGAGGGGAAGGCGCAGGTGAATCTATGCCGTGTTTTCGTAGCGCGGAGTTAGGTTAGAGAAGTCAGGCACGCTTCCCGGAGAATGATTGCACTGACGTCACCCGTCTGAGCGAGACCAGAGAGAGATGAGGGGTTATCTAGTCGGGGAGGCCTCGAGCGCGCAGCTAATTTCCGGTCTTGGCGCGTCCAAAGAGAGAGAGAGAGGGGTGGAGAGGAGTCTCCATAACCGCCACTCTCCCCAGTCTCCAGTCACCTCAACCTCTCACACATGTGACGTCAGAGCTCCTCGGGGAATCCTCAGCACGTGGTGTGCGTCATCAATCATAATATCGCCATTGCCACCTGGCTCTCATTCTTTCAGCTAAACGATGAAAACAATGACCTAGATCTGCCCGCAGTATGGGACCCCGGTGGTGTCCCGCAAGCTGGGTCCTTGGTTTCATGTGAGGCCCTCTCTTTCTAAATAAAAACAGATCAGGCATTGCTGGATTTTTTAGCATAGTAGTATTGTATGAGTCCAGTATATCAAAATCATTTCTTATTTCCTCCTTGAATGTCCCTCATAAAGTCGTCAGCCATCAACGTGTTACGTTTTACACCTAGCATGTCTGCGGACAAAATGAAAGCAATCTGTTGTTTTGTCTACTGCAAATTCTTTCGGTGGTCAGGTGAATTAGTATGGCAGGGCATACTACTGAATACTTACCATTCATTTTTACAGTAGGACAAGTAGGTAGGGTGTTATTGTGTGGTGGTGTGTTTGTGTGTGTGTGGTGGTGTGTTTGTGTGTGTGTGTGGTGGTGTGTTTGTGTGTGTGTGGTGGTGTGTTTGTGTGTGTGTGTGGTGGTGTGTTTGTGTGTGTGTGTGGTGGTGTGTTTGTGTGTGTGTGTGGTGGTGTGTTTGTGTGTGTGTGTGTTTGTGTGTGTGTGGTGTGTTTGTGGGGATGAAGTGGACAGTGCTGAAGTGTGAGAGTTAAGGAATGAAAAAGGGACTGAGAGACCGAGAGAGAGGGGGAGAGAGCAAGAAACAACAGGGTGGGGGACCCCTGCGTTGTTCTTCCTCCTGCATCTCTTTAGCAGGGTGGCATTGTGCTCAACGTTTATTGCATTTATTATATGCGTTTATTGTGTTCAAAGCCTGGCTCCCATAAATTATATCTACAGTGACATCACATGTTCGATGGGAGCTTCATGCAGTAGGCCTACCGGGGTCAGAGGTGAGCTAAAGGCCAGCAGAGGGTTAGGGAAGATGTGCTTCTGTCCTTGTAAACACATGAGGTGTGATACGGACAGTGTTGTAGTACTCGAGGCCAGGACTCAGATGAGGTGTGTTACGGACAGTGTTGTAGTACTCGAGGCCAGGACTCCAGTCCTGTTTATTCAGGACTCCTGACTCGGACTTGGACTCAGATTCGAGCGTTGACTACATTCAGATTCATAGAAAATACTGATAAATACAGATCTGTTAACATGTTATTTACGGCCTATGCTCCACTATGGAGTGAGAAGGCGAAGAAGAAGACAGATCTGACCACATCTGAGCACCTCAATGACTGTTCCTATAGTTTCTGTAGTTTCAGTTTCTCTTTTTGTAGAACTGGTTTGATTCTCAGTTTTAACCACCAGCCACCACTGGTGTGCAGGTGTGTGTGTGTGTAAGAGAGTGTGTGTGTGTGTGTGAGTGTGTGTGTGTGTGTGTGTGTGTGTGTGTGTGTGTGTGTGTGTGTGTGAGAGTGAGGGAATGAGAGTTAAGGGAGGAGCAGTCTCCCTGCAATCAGAGCCTTTCCCCTTAGCAGTTGTAGTATAAAGAGAAAAGAAGACACAGAGACACACAGCAATGGTCTCTTTCAAAGATCTTACTGGTTGACCAAGTGGGGATCTCCGTCTCTCAACAAGCTTAGGATGAGCAAGAACCCCGAACAGGATGAAACAAAGGGTTTTATATGGCAACAGTTAATGTTAAGGTTCACAACGAATCGTCATTTGTTACAAGGCACATGTTCAACATTCCAACACCACCCTTCTTCACGCACGCACGCACGCCGCACACACACACACACAAACACACACACACCACACCACACACACACACACACACTTTGGCATGTGAGGCAGTTTTACGATGATATCAAGCAGGGCCGGATTAACAAGACAGGGCCAGACGGGATTAAAGTCCCAGGGCCTGCAGACTGGCAGGGCTGGGTAACAGAGGAAGTCGGCCTTTATCGGTTCCGTGTGAATTCTCCCACATCTCTGTAATCGTACTTGGTGTCAGGAAAACTGAGTACGAACAAAACATCTGATTTATATGATGCCAGGTATCAAACTGCATGTCAGAATATAGAGAATTATTAGAAAGTAGAAAATTAGCTATCCAACCTGGCACACGTGGCTATGCAACGCGTTCTGTCTGACAGATCTTCCATCAATGTGAGAGGAAAGGCATGCATGGCAGGCGTGTGCAATCTGGGAGTATTTCTTTATTGAAGGAAAACTTCTGGATTTTTCAACCTGGGCCCTAGTTTTAGATATTTTTGGGTCAATAGTTTTTACTAGGCACAGAAACGATTAAAATCAATCCAGCATTGAGTTAGAATGCTGAAACCAGCACAGCAAAATGGCTACACAATGGAATCCTATGAGACAAGTATGTACTTCAAAGTAAACCTCTTGTTTTTGCCACTGACAGGCTCATAAATGTTATTATAAGTGTCGGAAATTATCCCTACAGAGATACACCTTGGTCTGTTTACCTTAGTAGCTGTAAAGAAACTGTATAACAGTCCATTTATACATACGTATTGGAAGCTTCAACGGAGATGCTTTACATTCACTTTGAATGGGCTGACGTTATGTGCCAAACTGAATTGCTGTTCATGGCAACTGTTCATGCAACGTGCACATGTGAATGGGCTTTAAAATGACTGTATGTTCAGTCACTATTTTACAGTGTACTGTTTCTCTTCTTCTTAAGTCTTTTTCTGACGTAGCACCTCATTCAGTGCCTGTGCTGTATGAGTTTATTTAGGAGGCACAAAGTCAGATAGTTATTTTAACCAGCAACAAGCAAGAGTATGAAACGTTTATATTTAATTAGTTTAACCAAAGATTTATTCAATTTTTTTTTTAAATCTTTGTTTCAATCTTGCTTTAACCTTTCTCTCAGTCCCAGTTTGCCAGGAGGGCGTCTTCCTCCCTTTGGCTGGAAGACTCTCTGTCCACTCATTCTTTGTTGCCTGACCCTAACCTGCCACCTCCCAGGGTGCATCTGGAGCTACATCCCAGAGAAAGGGTAGGTTGTTTGTTCCTGAACACTTTCTCCAATGTTTAAATGTACTCACAACCCATCTTGATTGCAAGGAATACTTCAACTCTACAAACAATTACGTTGTGCTCTTGTACTCACTTTTAAGGACCTTTAACCTTTAACCTCTTCAGTCAGCTTTGGGGCATGTGGTAACAGTTTCCCCTCTTTCCTTAGTCATTTTCCAGACTTTTGCAAACACATTTGTTCTTTCTTCCAACAGTCATTTTTTAACTTCGATGTCAACATTCTAAGAAATTCAGTTAGGTAGAAATTAGATTGACCTCACCTGGCAGTCTGTTCCTTCACCTCAAACCATTCCGTATCACAGTCTCTTTGCCTTTTTCTTCCTTGCCCTGAAAAGGACAGGTGGTTTCTTCTCTTCTCGACATCAGAGACACTTTGTTTCTTCAGGCTGCCCTGTTCAGGTCACAGTCCTTAAGTCCTTTGACTCTTCTTCTTCTTCTTCTGTGTCAGTCGGTGGTGGGGGTCAGTGTAGAGGCTGCCCTGGCCGTAGCCTACAATACCCACAATTCCTTTCTCAACCTCACAGGTAATCTCCACCCATCTTCTCACCTTTCGCTGTAACAGCGCTACTGTTAGGAGTGACGCATTTCCGACCTTAAAACCACAGTGAAAAATAACTTCTTCCTCTCTGGCAGAA